>NW_026292757.1:0-43010 GCF_023091745.1 Budorcas taxicolor | reverse complement strand
TAGGGCGCCCCCCGCCTGGAAGCCTAGTGCACAGCATGCGGGAAGCGAGCCTCCTCGGGAGAAGAGGAGGCAGCCCAGCTGCGTGCGTCTGCACTCACTCCTTGGGCGGAGCCCAGTGAGCCTCCAGTACGGCAGAGCTCCAGCTCTGCTCAGAGGCCCGATCTGGCAGAGTGGCTGGCGTGAGGCTGCTCTGCCCTGGGCGAGCCTTGCCCAGACTTGCCTCGCTGCTAGGCTTCCTGCCCGGGAAGGAGCAGGCTGCGCCAGACAGGCAGACGCTCCTGGCGCCTTCCTGGCCTCAGCTCCACTCCTGCCTTGCCTTTGCACCTAGTCCCCAGGCGTCCTTGCGGAGGGCTTAGGGGCCGGTGGGGTGCACGCTGCCAAGCCCTCCAGCCGTGAGAGCTCTGTCATAGGGAAGGGAAATGGCAAGTGCAGGGCTCCTCCAGCGGTCGCTTGGCCGCCCCGACTCAGCACAGCACGGAGAGCACCAGGCTTCCCGGCCCCCGGCTGTGGTCTGCAGCCCCACACACCCAGAGGCTGACTCCGTGAGCGCCCAGAAGGTGCCTGACAGACGTCATTTCCCTAGTGCTCTCCCCACCAGCAGAGACGTGGGCAGGTGGTTGGGGCCTGCCCTGCGTGTCTGGGCTGCCGCCCACAGCCTCCGCTCAGGGGAAGCAGCCCCTGTGCCAAGACCTGCAGGAGGCGCGGGGCGTCCCTGCCTGGAAGCCAAGTGCACGGTCCGCTTGAAGCGAGCCTCCTTGGGAAGAGTCGAGGGAGCCAAGCCGCGTGCAGCTGCAATCCCTGCTTGGGCCGAGCCGAGTGTGCCTCCAGGACGGCAGAGCTCCAGCTCTGCTCAGAGGCCGGATCCAGTCAAGTGCCTTGCGCGAGGCTGCTCTGCCCTGGGCGAGACTTGCCCAGGCTTGCCTCGCTGCTAGGCTTGCTGCCCGGGAAGGAGCAGGCTGTTGCGATGCTGGGAGAGGCCCCTGGCGCCTTCCTGGCCTCAGCTCCACTCCTGCCTTGCCTTTGCATCTAGGCCCCGGGCGTCCTTGGGGAAGGCTTAGGAGCCGGTGGCTTGCACACTGCCAAGCCCTCCAGCAGTGAGGCCTCTCGTAGAGGGGAGGGGAGGGCAAGTGCAGGGCTCCACCAGCGGTTGCTTGGCCGCCCAGACTCAGCGCCGCACGGAGAGCACAAGGCTCCCAGGTCCCCTGGCTGTGCTCTGCAGCCCCACACTCCCGGAGGCTGACTCCGTGGGCGCCCAGAAGGTGCCTGACAGACGTCATGTCCCTAGCGCTCTGCTCCCCAGCAGAGACGTGTGCAGGTGGTGGGGCCTGCCCCTGCGTGTCTGGGCTCCCGCCGGCAGCCCCAGCTCCAGGGAAGCAGCCCCTGAGCCAAGACCTGTAGGGGGCGCGGGGCGCCCCCGCCTGGAAGCCTAGTGCACAGCATGCGGGAAGCGAGCCTCCTCGGGAGAAGAGGAGGCAGCCCAGCTGCGCGTGCGTCTGCACTCACTCCTTGGGCGGAGCCCAGTGAGCCTCCAGTACGGCAGAGCTCCAGCTCTGCTCAGAGGCCCGATCTGGCAGAGTGGCTGGCGTGAGGCTGCTCTGCCCTGGGCGAGCCTTGCCCAGACTTGCCTCGCTGCTAGGCTTCCTGCCCGGGAAGGAGCAGGCTGCGCCAGACAGGCAGACGCTCCTGGCGCCTTCCTGGCCTCAGCTCCACTCCTGCCTTGCCTTTGCACCTAGTCCCCAGGCGTCCTTGCGGAGGGCTTAGGGGCCGGTGGGTGTGCACGCTGCCAAGCCCTCCAGCCGTGAGAGCTCTGTCATAGGAAGGGAATGGCAAGTGCAGGGCTCCTCCAGCGGTCGCTTGGCCGCCCCGACTCAGCACAGCACGGAGAGCACCAGGCTTCCCCAGGGCCCCCGGCTGTGGTCTGCAGCCCCACACACCCGGAGGCTGACTCCGTGAGCGCCCAGAAGGTGCCTGACAGACGTCATTTCCCTAGTGCTCTCCCCACCAGCAGAGACGTGGGCAGGTGGTTGGGGCCTGCCCCTGCGTGTCTGGGCTGCCGCCCACAGCCTCCGCTCAGGGGAAGCAGCCCCTGTGCCAAGACCTGCAGGAGGCGCGGGGCGTCCCTGCCTGGAAGCCAAGTGCACGGTCCGCTTGGAAGCGAGCCTCCTTGGGAAGAGTCGAGGGAGCCAAGCCGCGTGCAGCTGCAATCCCTGCTTGGGCCGAGCCGAGTGTGCCTCCAGGACGGCAGAGCTCCAGCTCTGCTCAGAGGCCGGATCCAGTCAAGTGCCTTGCGCGAGGCTGCTCTGCCCTGGGCGAGACTTGCCCAGGCTTGCCTCGCTGCTAGGCTTGCTGCCCGGAAGGAGCAGGCTGTGCGATGCTGGGAGAGGCCCCTGGCGCCTTCCTGGCCTCAGCTCCACTCCTGCCTTGCCTTTGCATCTAGGCCCCGGGCGTCCTTGGGGAAGGCTTAGGAGCCGGTGGCTTGCACACTGCCAAGCCCTCCAGCAGTGAGGCCTCTCGTAGAGGGGAGGGGAGGGCAAGTGCAGGGCTCCACCAGCGGTTGCTTGGCCGCCCAGACTCAGCGCCGCACGGAGAGCACAAGGCTCCCAGGTCCCCTGGCTGTGGTCTGCAGCCCCACACTCCCGGAGGCTGACTCCGTGGGCGCCCAGAAGGTGCCTGACAGACGTCATGTCCCTAGCGCTCTGCTCCCCAGCAGAGACGTGTGCAGGTGGTGGGGCCTGCCCCTGCGTGTCTGGGCTCCCGCCGGCAGCCCCAGCTCCAGGGAAGCAGCCCCTGAGCCAAGACCTGTAGGGGGCGCGGGGCGCCCCCGCCTGGAAGCCTAGTGCACAGCATGCGGGAAGCGAGCCTCCTCGGGAGAAGAGGAGGCAGCCCAGCTGCGTGCGTCTGCACTCACTCCTTGGGCGGAGCCCAGTGAGCCTCCAGTACGGCAGAGCTCCAGCTCTGCTCAGAGGCCCGATCTGGCAGAGTGGCTGGCGTGAGGCTGCTCTGCCCTGGGCGAGCCTTGCCCAGACTTGCCTCGCTGCTAGGCTTCCTGCCCGGGAAGGAGCAGGCTGCGCCAGACAGGCAGACGCTCCTGGCGCCTTCCTGGCCTCAGCTCCACTCCTGCCTTGCCTTTGCACCTAGTCCCCAGGCGTCCTTGCGGAGGGCTTAGGGGCCGGTGGGGTGCACGCTGCCAAGCCCTCCAGCCGTGAGAGCTCTGTCATAGGGAAGGGAATGGCAAGTGCAGGGCTCCTCCAGCGGTCGCTTGGCCGCCCCGACTCAGCACAGCACGGAGAGCACCAGGCTTCCCCAGGGCCCCCGGCTGTGGTCTGCAGCCCCACACACCCGGAGGCTGACTCCGTGAGCGCCCAGAAGGTGCCTGACAGACGTCATTTCCCTAGTGCTCTCCCCACCAGCAGAGACGTGGGCAGGTGGTTGGGGCCTGCCCCTGCGTGTCTGGGCTGCCGCCCACAGCCTCCGCTCAGGGGAAGCAGCCCCTGTGCCAAGACCTGCAGGAGGCGCGGGGCGTCCCTGCCTGGAAGCCAAGTGCACGGTCCGCTTGGAAGCGAGCCTCCTTGGAAGAGTCGAGGGAGCCAAGCCGCGTGCAGCTGCAATCCCTGCTTGGGCCGAGCCGAGTGTGCCTCCAGGACGGCAGAGCTCCAGCTCTGCTCAAGAGGCCGGATCCAGTCAAGTGCCTTGCGCGAGGCTGCTCTGCCCTGGGCGAGACTTGCCCAGGCTTGCCTCGCTGCTAGGCTTGCTGCCCGGGAAGGAGCAGGCTGTGCGATGCTGGGAGAGGCCCCTGGCGCCTTCCTGGCCTCAGCTCCACTCCTGCCTTGCCTTTGCATCTAGGCCCCGGGCGTCCTTGGGGAAGGCTTAGGAGCCGGTGGCTTGCACACTGCCAAGCCCTCCAGCAGTGAGGCCTCTCGTAGAGGGGAGGGGAGGGCAAGTGCAGGGCTCCACCAGCGGTTGCTTGGCCGCCCAGACTCAGCGCCGCACGGAGAGCACAAGGCTCCCAGGTCCCCTGGCTGTGGTCTGCAGCCCCACACTCCCGGAGGCTGACTCCGTGGGCGCCCAGAAGGTGCCTGACAGACGTCATGTCCCTAGCGCTCTGCTCCCCAGCAGAGACGTGTGCAGGTGGTGGGGCCTGCCCCTGCGTGTCTGGGCTCCCGCCGGCAGCCCCAGCTCCAGGGAAGCAGCCCCTGAGCCAAGACCTGTAGGGGGCGCGGGGCGCCCCCGCCTGGAAGCCTAGTGCACAGCATGCGGGAAGCGAGCCTCCTCGGGAGAAGAGGAGGCAGCCCAGCTGCGTGCGTCTGCACTCACTCCTTGGGCGGAGCCCAGTGAGCCTCCAGTACGGCAGAGCTCCAGCTCTGCTCAGAGGCCCGATCTGGCAGAGTGGCTGGCGTGAGGCTGCTCTGCCCTGGGCGAGCCTTGCCCAGACTTGCCTCGCTGCTAGGCTTCCTGCCCGGGAAGGAGCAGGCTGCGCCAGACAGGCAGACGCTCCTGGCGCCTTCCTGGCCTCAGCTCCACTCCTGCCTTGCCTTTGCACCTAGTCCCCAGGCGTCCTTGCGGAGGGCTTAGGGGCCGGTGGGGTGCACGCTGCCAAGCCCTCCAGCCGTGAGAGCTCTGTCATAGGGAAGGGAATGGCAAGTGCAGGGCTCCTCCAGCGGTCGCTTGGCCGCCCCGACTCAGCACAGCACGGAGAGCACCAGGCTTCCCCAGGGCCCCCGGCTGTGGTCTGCAGCCCCACACACCCGGAGGCTGACTCCGTGAGCGCCCAGAAGGTGCCTGACAGACGTCATTTCCCTAGTGCTCTCCCCACCAGCAGAGACGTGGGCAGGTGGTTGGGGCCTGCCCCTGCGTGTCTGGGCTGCCGCCCACAGCCTCCGCTCAGGGGAAGCAGCCCCTGTGCCAAGACCTGCAGGAGGCGCGGGGCGTCCCTGCCTGGAAGCCAAGTGCACGGTCCGCTTGGAAGCGAGCCTCCTTGGGAAGAGTCGAGGGAGCCAAGCCGCGTGCAGCTGCAATCCCTGCTTGGGCCGAGCCGAGTGTGCCTCCAGGACGGCAGAGCTCCAGCTCTGCTCAGAGGCCGGATCCAGTCAAGTGCCTTGCGCGAGGCTGCTCTGCCCTGGGCGAGACTTGCCCAGGCTTGCCTCGCTGCTAGGCTTGCTGCCCGGGAAGGAGCAGGCTGTGCGATGCTGGGAGAGGCCCCTGGCGCCTTCCTGGCCTCAGCTCCACTCCTGCCTTGCCTTTGCATCTAGGCCCCGGGCGTCCTTGGGGAAGGCTTAGGAGCCGGTGGCTTGCACACTGCCAAGCCCTCCAGCAGTGAGGCCTCTCGTAGAGGGGAGGGGAGGGCAAGTGCAGGGCTCCACCAGCGGTTGCTTGGCCGCCCAGACTCAGCGCCGCACGGAGAGCACAAGGCTCCCAGGTCCCCTGGCTGTGCTCTGCAGCCCCACACTCCCGGAGGCTGACTCCGTGGGCGCCCAGAAGGTGCCTGACAGACGTCATGTCCCTAGCGCTCTGCTCCCCAGCAGAGACGTGTGCAGGTGGTGGGGCCTGCCCCTGCGTGTCTGGGCTCCCGCCGGCAGCCCCAGCTCCAGGGAAGCAGCCCCTGAGCCAAGACCTGTAGGGGGCGCGGGGCGCCCCCGCCTGGAAGCCTAGTGCACAGCATGCGGGAAGCGAGCCTCCTCGGGAGAAGAGGAGGCAGCCCAGCTGCGTGCGTCTGCACTCACTCCTTGGGCGGAGCCCAGTGAGCCTCCAGTACGGCAGAGCTCCAGCTCTGCTCAGAGGCCCGATCTGGCAGAGTGGCTGGCGTGAGGCTGCTCTGCCCTGGGCGAGCCTTGCCCAGACTTGCCTCGCTGCTAGGCTTCCTGCCCGGGAAGGAGCAGGCTGCGCCAGACAGGCAGACGCTCCTGGCGCCTTCCTGGCCTCAGCTCCACTCCTGCCTTGCCTTTGCACCTAGTCCCCAGGCGTCCTTGCGGAGGGCTTAGGGGCCGGTGGGGTGCACGCTGCCAAGCCCTCCAGCCGTGAGAGCTCTGTCATAGGGAAGGGAATGGCAAGTGCAGGGCTCCTCCAGCAGTCGCTTGGCCGCCCCGACTCAGCACAGCACGGAGAGCACCAGGCTTCCCCAGGGCCCCCGGCTGTGGTCTGCAGCCCCACACACCCGGAGGCTGACTCCGTGAGCGCCCAGAAGGTGCCTGACAGACGTCATTTCCCTAGTGCTCTCCCCACCAGCAGAGACGTGGGCAGGTGGTTGGGGCCTGCCCCTGCGTGTCTGGGCTGCCGCCCACAGCCTCCGCTCAGGGGAAGCAGCCCCTGTGCCAAGACCTGCAGGAGGCGCGGGGCGTCCCTGCCTGGAAGCCAAGTGCACGGTCCGCTTGGAAGCGAGCCTCCTTGGGAAGAGTCGAGGGAGCCAAGCCGCGTGCAGCTGCAATCCCTGCTTGGGCCGAGCCGAGTGTGCCTCCAGGACGGCAGAGCTCCAGCTCTGCTCAGAGGCCGGATCCAGTCAAGTGCCTTGCGCGAGGCTGCTCTGCCCTGGGCGAGACTTGCCCAGGCTTGCCTCGCTGCTAGGCTTGCTGCCCGGGAAGGAGCAGGCTGTGCGATGCTGGGAGAGGCCCCTGGCGCCTTCCTGGCCTCAGCTCCACTCCTGCCTTGCCTTTGCATCTAGGCCCCGGGCGTCCTTGGGGAAGGCTTAGGAGCCGGTGGCTTGCACACTGCCAAGCCCTCCAGCAGTGAGGCCTCTCGTAGAGGGGAGGGGAGGGCAAGTGCAGGGCTCCACCAGCGGTTGCTTGGCCGCCCAGACTCAGCGCCGCACGGAGAGCACAAGGCTCCCAGGTCCCCTGGCTGTGCTCTGCAGCCCCACACTCCCGGAGGCTGACTCCGTGGGCGCCCAGAAGGTGCCTGACAGACGTCATGTCCCTAGCGCTCTGCTCCCCAGCAGAGACGTGTGCAGGTGGTGGGGCCTGCCCCTGCGTGTCTGGGCTCCCGCCGGCAGCCCCAGCTCCAGGGAAGCAGCCCCTGAGCCAAGACCTGTAGGGGGCGCGGGGCGCCCCCGCCTGGAAGCCTAGTGCACAGCATGCGGGAAGCGAGCCTCCTCGGGAGAAGAGGAGGCAGCCCAGCTGCGTGCGTCTGCACTCACTCCTTGGGCGGAGCCCAGTGAGCCTCCAGTACGGCAGAGCTCCAGCTCTGCTCAGAGGCCCGATCTGGCAGAGTGGCTGGCGTGAGGCTGCTCTGCCCTGGGCGAGCCTTGCCCAGACTTGCCTCGCTGCTAGGCTTCCTGCCCGGGAAGGAGCAGGCTGCGCCAGACAGGCAGACGCTCCTGGCGCCTTCCTGGCCTCAGCTCCACTCCTGCCTTGCCTTTGCACCTAGTCCCCAGGCGTCCTTGCGGAGGGCTTAGGGGCCGGTGGGGTGCACGCTGCCAAGCCCTCCAGCCGTGAGAGCTCTGTCATAGGGAAGGGAATGGCAAGTGCAGGGCTCCTCCAGCGGTCGCTTGGCCGCCCCGACTCAGCACAGCACGGAGAGCACCAGGCTTCCCCAGGGCCCCCGGCTGTGGTCTGCAGCCCCACACACCCGGAGGCTGACTCCGTGAGCGCCCAGAAGGTGCCTGACAGACGTCATTTCCCTAGTGCTCTCCCCACCAGCAGAGACGTGGGCAGGTGGTTGGGGCCTGCCCCTGCGTGTCTGGGCTGCCGCCCACAGCCTCCGCTCAGGGGAAGCAGCCCCTGTGCCAAGACCTGCAGGAGGCGCGGGGCGTCCCTGCCTGGAAGCCAAGTGCACGGTCCGCTTGGAAGCGAGCCTCCTTGGGAAGAGTCGAGGGAGCCAAGCCGCGTGCAGCTGCAATCCCTGCTTGGGCCGAGCCGAGTGTGCCTCCAGGACGGCAGAGCTCCAGCTCTGCTCAGAGGCCGGATCCAGTCAAGTGCCTTGCGCGAGGCTGCTCTGCCCTGGGCGAGACTTGCCCAGGCTTGCCTCGCTGCTAGGCTTGCTGCCCGGGAAGGAGCAGGCTGTGCGATGCTGGGAGAGGCCCCTGGCGCCTTCCTGGCCTCAGCTCCACTCCTGCCTTGCCTTTGCATCTAGGCCCCGGGCGTCCTTGGGGAAGGCTTAGGAGCCGGTGGCTTGCACACTGCCAAGCCCTCCAGCAGTGAGGCCTCTCGTAGAGGGGAGGGGAGGGCAAGTGCAGGGCTCCACCAGCGGTTGCTTGGCCGCCCAGACTCAGCGCCGCACGGAGAGCACAAGGCTCCCAGGTCCCCTGGCTGTGCTCTGCAGCCCCACACTCCCGGAGGCTGACTCCGTGGGCGCCCAGAAGGTGCCTGACAGACGTCATGTCCCTAGCGCTCTGCTCCCCAGCAGAGACGTGTGCAGGTGGTGGGGCCTGCCCCTGCGTGTCTGGGCTCCCGCCGGCAGCCCCAGCTCCAGGGAAGCAGCCCCTGAGCCAAGACCTGTAGGGGGCGCGGGGCGCCCCCGCCTGGAAGCCTAGTGCACAGCATGCGGGAAGCGAGCCTCCTCGGGAGAAGAGGAGGCAGCCCAGCTGCGTGCGTCTGCACTCACTCCTTGGGCGGAGCCCAGTGAGCCTCCAGTACGGCAGAGCTCCAGCTCTGCTCAGAGGCCCGATCTGGCAGAGTGGCTGGCGTGAGGCTGCTCTGCCCTGGGCGAGCCTTGCCCAGACTTGCCTCGCTGCTAGGCTTCCTGCCCGGGAAGGAGCAGGCTGCGCCAGACAGGCAGACGCTCCTGGCGCCTTCCTGGCCTCAGCTCCACTCCTGCCTTGCCTTTGCACCTAGTCCCCAGGCGTCCTTGCGGAGGGCTTAGGGGCCGGTGGGGTGCACGCTGCCAAGCCCTCCAGCCGTGAGAGCTCTGTCATAGGGAAGGGAATGGCAAGTGCAGGGCTCCTCCAGCGGTCGCTTGGCCGCCCAGACTCAGCACAGCACGGAGAGCACCAGGCTTCCCCAGGGCCCCCGGCTGTGGTCTGCAGCCCCACACACCCGGAGGCTGACTCCGTGAGCGCCCAGAAGGTGCCTGACAGACGTCATTTCCCTAGTGCTCTCCCCACCAGCAGAGACGTGGGCAGGTGGTTGGGGCCTGCCCCTGCGTGTCTGGGCTGCCGCCCACAGCCTCCGCTCAGGGGAAGCAGCCCCTGTGCCAAGACCTGCAGGAGGCGCGGGGCGTCCCTGCCTGGAAGCCAAGTGCACGGTCCGCTTGGAAGCGAGCCTCCTTGGGAAGAGTCGAGGGAGCCAAGCCGCGTGCAGCTGCAATCCCTGCTTGGGCCGAGCCGAGTGTGCCTCCAGGACGGCAGAGCTCCAGCTCTGCTCAGAGGCCGGATCCAGTCAAGTGCCTTGCGCGAGGCTGCTCTGCCCTGGGCGAGACTTGCCCAGGCTTGCCTCGCTGCTAGGCTTGCTGCCCGGGAAGGAGCAGGCTGTGCGATGCTGGGAGAGGCCCCTGGCGCCTTCCTGGCCTCAGCTCCACTCCTGCCTTGCCTTTGCATCTAGGCCCCGGGCGTCCTTGGGGAAGGCTTAGGAGCCGGTGGCTTGCACACTGCCAAGCCCTCCAGCAGTGAGGCCTCTCGTAGAGGGGAGGGGAGGGCAAGTGCAGGGCTCCACCAGCGGTTGCTTGGCCGCCCAGACTCAGCGCCGCACGGAGAGCACAAGGCTCCCAGGTCCCCTGGCTGTGCTCTGCAGCCCCACACTCCCGGAGGCTGACTCCGTGGGCGCCCAGAAGGTGCCTGACAGACGTCATGTCCCTAGCGCTCTGCTCCCCAGCAGAGACGTGTGCAGGTGGTGGGGCCTGCCCCTGCGTGTCTGGGCTCCCGCCGGCAGCCCCAGCTCCAGGGAAGCAGCCCCTGAGCCAAGACCTGTAGGGGGCGCGGGGCGCCCCCGCCTGGAAGCCTAGTGCACAGCATGCGGGAAGCGAGCCTCCTCGGGAGAAGAGGAGGCAGCCCAGCTGCGTGCGTCTGCACTCACTCCTTGGGCGGAGCCCAGTGAGCCTCCAGTACGGCAGAGCTCCAGCTCTGCTCAGAGGCCCGATCTGGCAGAGTGGCTGGCGTGAGGCTGCTCTGCCCTGGGCGAGCCTTGCCCAGACTTGCCTCGCTGCTAGGCTTCCTGCCCGGGAAGGAGCAGGCTGCGCCAGACAGGCAGACGCTCCTGGCGCCTTCCTGGCCTCAGCTCCACTCCTGCCTTGCCTTTGCACCTAGTCCCCAGGCGTCCTTGCGGAGGGCTTAGGGGCCGGTGGGGTGCACGCTGCCAAGCCCTCCAGCCGTGAGAGCTCTGTCATAGGGAAGGGAATGGCAAGTGCAGGGCTCCTCCAGCAGTCGCTTGGCCGCCCCGACTCAGCACAGCACGGAGAGCACCAGGCTTCCCCAGGGCCCCCGGCTGTGGTCTGCAGCCCCACACACCCGGAGGCTGACTCCGTGAGCGCCCAGAAGGTGCCTGACAGACGTCATTTCCCTAGTGCTCTCCCCACCAGCAGAGACGTGGGCAGGTGGTTGGGGCCTGCCCCTGCGTGTCTGGGCTGCCGCCCACAGCCTCCGCTCAGGGGAAGCAGCCCCTGTGCCAAGACCTGCAGGAGGCGCGGGGCGTCCCTGCCTGGAAGCCAAGTGCACGGTCCGCTTGGAAGCGAGCCTCCTTGGGAAGAGTCGAGGGAGCCAAGCCGCGTGCAGCTGCAATCCCTGCTTGGGCCGAGCCGAGTGTGCCTCCAGGACGGCAGAGCTCCAGCTCTGCTCAGAGGCCGGATCCAGTCAAGTGCCTTGCGCGAGGCTGCTCTGCCCTGGGCGAGACTTGCCCAGGCTTGCCTCGCTGCTAGGCTTGCTGCCCGGGAAGGAGCAGGCTGTGCGATGCTGGGAGAGGCCCCTGGCGCCTTCCTGGCCTCAGCTCCACTCCTGCCTTGCCTTTGCATCTAGGCCCCGGGCGTCCTTGGGGAAGGCTTAGGAGCCGGTGGCTTGCACACTGCCAAGCCCTCCAGCAGTGAGGCCTCTCGTAGAGGGGAGGGGAGGGCAAGTGCAGGGCTCCACCAGCGGTTGCTTGGCCGCCCAGACTCAGCGCCGCACGGAGAGCACAAGGCTCCCAGGTCCCCTGGCTGTGCTCTGCAGCCCCACACTCCCGGAGGCTGACTCCGTGGGCGCCCAGAAGGTGCCTGACAGACGTCATGTCCCTAGCGCTCTGCTCCCCAGCAGAGACGTGTGCAGGTGGTGGGGCCTGCCCCTGCGTGTCTGGGCTCCCGCCGGCAGCCCCAGCTCCAGGGAAGCAGCCCCTGAGCCAAGACCTGTAGGGGGCGCGGGGCGCCCCCGCCTGGAAGCCTAGTGCACAGCATGCGGGAAGCGAGCCTCCTCGGGAGAAGAGGAGGCAGCCCAGCTGCGTGCGTCTGCACTCACTCCTTGGGCGGAGCCCAGTGAGCCTCCAGTACGGCAGAGCTCCAGCTCTGCTCAGAGGCCCGATCTGGCAGAGTGGCTGGCGTGAGGCTGCTCTGCCCTGGGCGAGCCTTGCCCAGACTTGCCTCGCTGCTAGGCTTCCTGCCCGGGAAGGAGCAGGCTGCGCCAGACAGGCAGACGCTCCTGGCGCCTTCCTGGCCTCAGCTCCACTCCTGCCTTGCCTTTGCACCTAGTCCCCAGGCGTCCTTGCGGAGGGCTTAGGGGCCGGTGGGGTGCACGCTGCCAAGCCCTCCAGCCGTGAGAGCTCTGTCATAGGGAAGGGAATGGCAAGTGCAGGGCTCCTCCAGCGGTCGCTTGGCCGCCCCGACTCAGCACAGCACGGAGAGCACCAGGCTTCCCCAGGGCCCCCGGCTGTGGTCTGCAGCCCCACACACCCGGAGGCTGACTCCGTGAGCGCCCAGAAGGTGCCTGACAGACGTCATTTCCCTAGTGCTCTCCCCACCAGCAGAGACGTGGGCAGGTGGTTGGGGCCTGCCCCTGCGTGTCTGGGCTGCCGCCCACAGCCTCCGCTCAGGGGAAGCAGCCCCTGTGCCAAGACCTGCAGGAGGCGCGGGGCGTCCCTGCCTGGAAGCCAAGTGCACGGTCCGCTTGGAAGCGAGCCTCCTTGGGAAGAGTCGAGGGAGCCAAGCCGCGTGCAGCTGCAATCCCTGCTTGGGCCGAGCCGAGTGTGCCTCCAGGACGGCAGAGCTCCAGCTCTGCTCAGAGGCCGGATCCAGTCAAGTGCCTTGCGCGAGGCTGCTCTGCCCTGGGCGAGACTTGCCCAGGCTTGCCTCGCTGCTAGGCTTGCTGCCCGGGAAGGAGCAGGCTGTGCGATGCTGGGAGAGGCCCCTGGCGCCTTCCTGGCCTCAGCTCCACTCCTGCCTTGCCTTTGCATCTAGGCCCCGGGCGTCCTTGGGGAAGGCTTAGGAGCCGGTGGCTTGCACACTGCCAAGCCCTCCAGCAGTGAGGCCTCTCGTAGAGGGGAGGGGAGGGCAAGTGCAGGGCTCCACCAGCGGTTGCTTGGCCGCCCAGACTCAGCGCCGCACGGAGAGCACAAGGCTCCCAGGTCCCCTGGCTGTGGTCTGCAGCCCCACACTCCCGGAGGCTGACTCCGTGGGCGCCCAGAAGGTGCCTGACAGACGTCATGTCCCTAGCGCTCTGCTCCCCAGCAGAGACGTGTGCAGGTGGTGGGGCCTGCCCCTGCGTGTCTGGGCTCCCGCCGGCAGCCCCAGCTCCAGGGAAGCAGCCCCTGAGCCAAGACCTGTAGGGGGCGCGGGGCGCCCCCGCCTGGAAGCCTAGTGCACAGCATGCGGGAAGCGAGCCTCCTCGGGAGAAGAGGAGGCAGCCCAGCTGCGTGCGTCTGCACTCACTCCTTGGGCGGAGCCCAGTGAGCCTCCAGTACGGCAGAGCTCCAGCTCTGCTCAGAGGCCCGATCTGGCAGAGTGGCTGGCGTGAGGCTGCTCTGCCCTGGGCGAGCCTTGCCCAGACTTGCCTCGCTGCTAGGCTTCCTGCCCGGGAAGGAGCAGGCTGCGCCAGACAGGCAGACGCTCCTGGCGCCTTCCTGGCCTCAGCTCCACTCCTGCCTTGCCTTTGCACCTAGTCCCCAGGCGTCCTTGCGGAGGGCTTAGGGGCCGGTGGGGTGCACGCTGCCAAGCCCTCCAGCCGTGAGAGCTCTGTCATAGGGAAGGGAATGGCAAGTGCAGGGCTCCTCCAGCAGTCGCTTGGCCGCCCCGACTCAGCACAGCACGGAGAGCACCAGGCTTCCCCAGGGCCCCCGGCTGTGGTCTGCAGCCCCACACACCCGGAGGCTGACTCCGTGAGCGCCCAGAAGGTGCCTGACAGACGTCATTTCCCTAGTGCTCTCCCCACCAGCAGAGACGTGGGCAGGTGGTTGGGGCCTGCCCCTGCGTGTCTGGGCTGCCGCCCACAGCCTCCGCTCAGGGGAAGCAGCCCCTGTGCCAAGACCTGCAGGAGGCGCGGGGCGTCCCTGCCTGGAAGCCAAGTGCACGGTCCGCTTGGAAGCGAGCCTCCTTGGGAAGAGTCGAGGGAGCCAAGCCGCGTGCAGCTGCAATCCCTGCTTGGGCCGAGCCGAGTGTGCCTCCAGGACGGCAGAGCTCCAGCTCTGCTCAGAGGCCGGATCCAGTCAAGTGCCTTGCGCGAGGCTGCTCTGCCCTGGGCGAGACTTGCCCAGGCTTGCCTCGCTGCTAGGCTTGCTGCCCGGGAAGGAGCAGGCTGTGCGATGCTGGGAGAGGCCCCTGGCGCCTTCCTGGCCTCAGCTCCACTCCTGCCTTGCCTTTGCATCTAGGCCCCGGGCGTCCTTGGGGAAGGCTTAGGAGCCGGTGGCTTGCACACTGCCAAGCCCTCCAGCAGTGAGGCCTCTCGTAGAGGGGAGGGGAGGGCAAGTGCAGGGCTCCACCAGCGGTTGCTTGGCCGCCCAGACTCAGCGCCGCACGGAGAGCACAAGGCTCCCAGGTCCCCTGGCTGTGCTCTGCAGCCCCACACTCCCGGAGGCTGACTCCGTGGGCGCCCAGAAGGTGCCTGACAGACGTCATGTCCCTAGCGCTCTGCTCCCCAGCAGAGACGTGTGCAGGTGGTGGGGCCTGCCCCTGCGTGTCTGGGCTCCCGCCGGCAGCCCCAGCTCCAGGGAAGCAGCCCCTGAGCCAAGACCTGTAGGGGGCGCGGGGCGCCCCCGCCTGGAAGCCTAGTGCACAGCATGCGGGAAGCGAGCCTCCTCGGGAGAAGAGGAGGCAGCCCAGCTGCGTGCGTCTGCACTCACTCCTTGGGCGGAGCCCAGTGAGCCTCCAGTACGGCAGAGCTCCAGCTCTGCTCAGAGGCCCGATCTGGCAGAGTGGCTGGCGTGAGGCTGCTCTGCCCTGGGCGAGCCTTGCCCAGACTTGCCTCGCTGCTAGGCTTCCTGCCCGGGAAGGAGCAGGCTGCGCCAGACAGGCAGACGCTCCTGGCGCCTTCCTGGCCTCAGCTCCACTCCTGCCTTGCCTTTGCACCTAGTCCCCAGGCGTCCTTGCGGAGGGCTTAGGGGCCGGTGGGGTGCACGCTGCCAAGCCCTCCAGCCGTGAGAGCTCTGTCATAGGGAAGGGAATGGCAAGTGCAGGGCTCCTCCAGCGGTCGCTTGGCCGCCCCGACTCAGCACAGCACGGAGAGCACCAGGCTTCCCCAGGGCCCCCGGCTGTGGTCTGCAGCCCCACACACCCGGAGGCTGACTCCGTGAGCGCCCAGAAGGTGCCTGACAGACGTCATTTCCCTAGTGCTCTCCCCACCAGCAGAGACGTGGGCAGGTGGTTGGGGCCTGCCCCTGCGTGTCTGGGCTGCCGCCCACAGCCTCCGCTCAGGGGAAGCAGCCCCTGTGCCAAGACCTGCAGGAGGCGCGGGGCGTCCCTGCCTGGAAGCCAAGTGCACGGTCCGCTTGGAAGCGAGCCTCCTTGGGAAGAGTCGAGGGAGCCAAGCCGCGTGCAGCTGCAATCCCTGCTTGGGCCGAGCCGAGTGTGCCTCCAGGACGGCAGAGCTCCAGCTCTGCTCAGAGGCCGGATCCAGTCAAGTGCCTTGCGCGAGGCTGCTCTGCCCTGGGCGAGACTTGCCCAGGCTTGCCTCGCTGCTAGGCTTGCTGCCCGGGAAGGAGCAGGCTGTGCGATGCTGGGAGAGGCCCCTGGCGCCTTCCTGGCCTCAGCTCCACTCCTGCCTTGCCTTTGCATCTAGGCCCCGGGCATCCTTGGGGAAGGCTTAGGAGCCGGTGGCTTGCACACTGCCAAGCCCTCCAGCAGTGAGGCCTCTCGTAGAGGGGAGGGGAGGGCAAGTGCAGGGCTCCACCAGCGGTTGCTTGGCCGCCCAGACTCAGCGCCGCACGGAGAGCACAAGGCTCCCAGGTCCCCTGGCTGTGCTCTGCAGCCCCACACTCCCGGAGGCTGACTCCGTGGGCGCCCAGAAGGTGCCTGACAGACGTCATGTCCCTAGCGCTCTGCTCCCCAGCAGAGACGTGTGCAGGTGGTGGGGCCTGCCCCTGCGTGTCTGGGCTCCCGCCGGCAGCCCCAGCTCCAGGGAAGCAGCCCCTGAGCCAAGACCTGTAGGGGGCGCGGGGCGCCCCCGCCTGGAAGCCTAGTGCACAGCATGCGGGAAGCGAGCCTCCTCGGGAGAAGAGGAGGCAGCCCAGCTGCGTGCGTCTGCACTCACTCCTTGGGCGGAGCCCAGTGAGCCTCCAGTACGGCAGAGCTCCAGCTCTGCTCAGAGGCCCGATCTGGCAGAGTGGCTGGCGTGAGGCTGCTCTGCCCTGGGCGAGCCTTGCCCAGACTTGCCTCGCTGCTAGGCTTCCTGCCCGGGAAGGAGCAGGCTGCGCCAGACAGGCAGACGCTCCTGGCGCCTTCCTGGCCTCAGCTCCACTCCTGCCTTGCCTTTGCACCTAGTCCCCAGGCGTCCTTGCGGAGGGCTTAGGGGCCGGTGGGGTGCACGCTGCCAAGCCCTCCAGCCGTGAGAGCTCTGTCATAGGGAAGGGAATGGCAAGTGCAGGGCTCCTCCAGCGGTCGCTTGGCCGCCCCGACTCAGCACAGCACGGAGAGCACCAGGCTTCCCCAGGGCCCCCGGCTGTGGTCTGCAGCCCCACACACCCGGAGGCTGACTCCGTGAGCGCCCAGAAGGTGCCTGACAGACGTCATTTCCCTAGTGCTCTCCCCACCAGCAGAGACGTGGGCAGGTGGTTGGGGCCTGCCCCTGCGTGTCTGGGCTGCCGCCCACAGCCTCCGCTCAGGGGAAGCAGCCCCTGTGCCAAGACCTGCAGGAGGCGCGGGGCGTCCCTGCCTGGAAGCCAAGTGCACGGTCCGCTTGGAAGCGAGCCTCCTTGGGAAGAGTCGAGGGAGCCAAGCCGCGTGCAGCTGCAATCCCTGCTTGGGCCGAGCCGAGTGTGCCTCCAGGACGGCAGAGCTCCAGCTCTGCTCAGAGGCCGGATCCAGTCAAGTGCCTTGCGCGAGGCTGCTCTGCCCTGGGCGAGACTTGCCCAGGCTTGCCTCGCTGCTAGGCTTGCTGCCCGGGAAGGAGCAGGCTGTGCGATGCTGGGAGAGGCCCCTGGCGCCTTCCTGGCCTCAGCTCCACTCCTGCCTTGCCTTTGCATCTAGGCCCCGGGCGTCCTTGGGGAAGGCTTAGGAGCCGGTGGCTTGCACACTGCCAAGCCCTCCAGCAGTGAGGCCTCTCGTAGAGGGGAGGGGAGGGCAAGTGCAGGGCTCCACCAGCGGTTGCTTGGCCGCCCAGACTCAGCGCCGCACGGAGAGCACAAGGCTCCCAGGTCCCCTGGCTGTGCTCTGCAGCCCCACACTCCCGGAGGCTGACTCCGTGGGCGCCCAGAAGGTGCCTGACAGACGTCATGTCCCTAGCGCTCTGCTCCCCAGCAGAGACGTGTGCAGGTGGTGGGGCCTGCCCCTGCGTGTCTGGGCTCCCGCCGGCAGCCCCAGCTCCAGGGAAGCAGCCCCTGAGCCAAGACCTGTAGGGGGCGCGGGGCGCCCCCGCCTGGAAGCCTAGTGCACAGCATGCGGGAAGCGAGCCTCCTCGGGAGAAGAGGAGGCAGCCCAGCTGCGTGCGTCTGCACTCACTCCTTGGGCGGAGCCCAGTGAGCCTCCAGTACGGCAGAGCTCCAGCTCTGCTCAGAGGCCCGATCTGGCAGAGTGGCTGGCGTGAGGCTGCTCTGCCCTGGGCGAGCCTTGCCCAGACTTGCCTCGCTGCTAGGCTTCCTGCCCGGGAAGGAGCAGGCTGCGCCAGACAGGCAGACGCTCCTGGCGCCTTCCTGGCCTCAGCTCCACTCCTGCCTTGCCTTTGCACCTAGTCCCCAGGCGTCCTTGCGGAGGGCTTAGGGGCCGGTGGGGTGCACGCTGCCAAGCCCTCCAGCCGTGAGAGCTCTGTCATAGGGAAGGGAATGGCAAGTGCAGGGCTCCTCCAGCGGTCGCTTGGCCGCCCCGACTCAGCACAGCACGGAGAGCACCAGGCTTCCCCAGGGCCCCCGGCTGTGGTCTGCAGCCCCACACACCCGGAGGCTGACTCCGTGAGCGCCCAGAAGGTGCCTGACAGACGTCATTTCCCTAGTGCTCTCCCCACCAGCAGAGACGTGGGCAGGTGGTTGGGGCCTGCCCCTGCGTGTCTGGGCTGCCGCCCACAGCCTCCGCTCAGGGGAAGCAGCCCCTGTGCCAAGACCTGCAGGAGGCGCGGGGCGTCCCTGCCTGGAAGCCAAGTGCACGGTCCGCTTGGAAGCGAGCCTCCTTGGGAAGAGTCGAGGGAGCCAAGCCGCGTGCAGCTGCAATCCCTGCTTGGGCCGAGCCGAGTGTGCCTCCAGGACGGCAGAGCTCCAGCTCTGCTCAGAGGCCGGATCCAGTCAAGTGCCTTGCGCGAGGCTGCTCTGCCCTGGGCGAGACTTGCCCAGGCTTGCCTCGCTGCTAGGCTTGCTGCCCGGGAAGGAGCAGGCTGTGCGATGCTGGGAGAGGCCCCTGGCGCCTTCCTGGCCTCAGCTCCACTCCTGCCTTGCCTTTGCATCTAGGCCCCGGGCGTCCTTGGGGAAGGCTTAGGAGCCGGTGGCTTGCACACTGCCAAGCCCTCCAGCAGTGAGGCCTCTCGTAGAGGGGAGGGGAGGGCAAGTGCAGGGCTCCACCAGCGGTTGCTTGGCCGCCCAGACTCAGCGCCGCACGGAGAGCACAAGGCTCCCAGGTCCCCTGGCTGTGCTCTGCAGCCCCACACTCCCGGAGGCTGACTCCGTGGGCGCCCAGAAGGTGCCTGACAGACGTCATGTCCCTAGCGCTCTGCTCCCCAGCAGAGACGTGTGCAGGTGGTGGGGCCTGCCCCTGCGTGTCTGGGCTCCCGCCGGCAGCCCCAGCTCCAGGGAAGCAGCCCCTGAGCCAAGACCTGTAGGGGGCGCGGGGCGCCCCCGCCTGGAAGCCTAGTGCACAGCATGCGGGAAGCGAGCCTCCTCGGGAGAAGAGGAGGCAGCCCAGCTGCGTGCGTCTGCACTCACTCCTTGGGCGGAGCCCAGTGAGCCTCCAGTACGGCAGAGCTCCAGCTCTGCTCAGAGGCCCGATCTGGCAGAGTGGCTGGCGTGAGGCTGCTCTGCCCTGGGCGAGCCTTGCCCAGACTTGCCTCGCTGCTAGGCTTCCTGCCCGGGAAGGAGCAGGCTGCGCCAGACAGGCAGACGCTCCTGGCGCCTTCCTGGCCTCAGCTCCACTCCTGCCTTGCCTTTGCACCTAGTCCCCAGGCGTCCTTGCGGAGGGCTTAGGGGCCGGTGGGGTGCACGCTGCCAAGCCCTCCAGCCGTGAGAGCTCTGTCATAGGGAAGGGAATGGCAAGTGCAGGGCTCCTCCAGCGGTCGCTTGGCCGCCCCGACTCAGCACAGCACGGAGAGCACCAGGCTTCCCCAGGGCCCCCGGCTGTGGTCTGCAGCCCCACACACCCGGAGGCTGACTCCGTGAGCGCCCAGAAGGTGCCTGACAGACGTCATTTCCCTAGTGCTCTCCCCACCAGCAGAGACGTGGGCAGGTGGTTGGGGCCTGCCCCTGCGTGTCTGGGCTGCCGCCCACAGCCTCCGCTCAGGGGAAGCAGCCCCTGTGCCAAGACCTGCAGGAGGCGCGGGGCGTCCCTGCCTGGAAGCCAAGTGCACGGTCCGCTTGGAAGCGAGCCTCCTTGGGAAGAGTCGAGGGAGCCAAGCCGCGTGCAGCTGCAATCCCTGCTTGGGCCGAGCCGAGTGTGCCTCCAGGACGGCAGAGCTCCAGCTCTGCTCAGAGGCCGGATCCAGTCAAGTGCCTTGCGCGAGGCTGCTCTGCCCTGGGCGAGACTTGCCCAGGCTTGCCTCGCTGCTAGGCTTGCTGCCCGGGAAGGAGCAGGCTGTGCGATGCTGGGAGAGGCCCCTGGCGCCTTCCTGGCCTCAGCTCCACTCCTGCCTTGCCTTTGCATCTAGGCCCCGGGCGTCCTTGGGGAAGGCTTAGGAGCCGGTGGCTTGCACACTGCCAAGCCCTCCAGCAGTGAGGCCTCTCGTAGAGGGGAGGGGAGGGCAAGTGCAGGGCTCCACCAGCGGTTGCTTGGCCGCCCAGACTCAGCGCCGCACGGAGAGCACAAGGCTCCCAGGTCCCCTGGCTGTGCTCTGCAGCCCCACACTCCCGGAGGCTGACTCCGTGGGCGCCCAGAAGGTGCCTGACAGACGTCATGTCCCTAGCGCTCTGCTCCCCAGCAGAGACGTGTGCAGGTGGTGGGGCCTGCCCCTGCGTGTCTGGGCTCCCGCCGGCAGCCCCAGCTCCAGGGAAGCAGCCCCTGAGCCAAGACCTGTAGGGGGCGCGGGGCGCCCCCGCCTGGAAGCCTAGTGCACAGCATGCGGGAAGCGAGCCTCCTCGGGAGAAGAGGAGGCAGCCCAGCTGCGTGCGTCTGCACTCACTCCTTGGGCGGAGCCCAGTGAGCCTCCAGTACGGCAGAGCTCCAGCTCTGCTCAGAGGCCCGATCTGGCAGAGTGGCTGGCGTGAGGCTGCTCTGCCCTGGGCGAGCCTTGCCCAGACTTGCCTCGCTGCTAGGCTTCCTGCCCGGGAAGGAGCAGGCTGCGCCAGACAGGCAGACGCTCCTGGCGCCTTCCTGGCCTCAGCTCCACTCCTGCCTTGCCTTTGCACCTAGTCCCCAGGCGTCCTTGCGGAGGGCTTAGGGGCCGGTGGGGTGCACGCTGCCAAGCCCTCCAGCCGTGAGAGCTCTGTCATAGGGAAGGGAATGGCAAGTGCAGGGCTCCTCCAGCGGTCGCTTGGCCGCCCCGACTCAGCACAGCACGGAGAGCACCAGGCTTCCCCAGGGCCCCCGGCTGTGGTCTGCAGCCCCACACACCCGGAGGCTGACTCCGTGAGCGCCCAGAAGGTGCCTGACAGACGTCATTTCCCTAGTGCTCTCCCCACCAGCAGAGACGTGGGCAGGTGGTTGGGGCCTGCCCCTGCGTGTCTGGGCTGCCGCCCACAGCCTCCGCTCAGGGGAAGCAGCCCCTGTGCCAAGACCTGCAGGAGGCGCGGGGCGTCCCTGCCTGGAAGCCAAGTGCACGGTCCGCTTGGAAGCGAGCCTCCTTGGGAAGAGTCGAGGGAGCCAAGCCGCGTGCAGCTGCAATCCCTGCTTGGGCCGAGCCGAGTGTGCCTCCAGGACGGCAGAGCTCCAGCTCTGCTCAGAGGCCGGATCCAGTCAAGTGCCTTGCGCGAGGCTGCTCTGCCCTGGGCGAGACTTGCCCAGGCTTGCCTCGCTGCTAGGCTTGCTGCCCGGGAAGGAGCAGGCTGTGCGATGCTGGGAGAGGCCCCTGGCGCCTTCCTGGCCTCAGCTCCACTCCTGCCTTGCCTTTGCATCTAGGCCCCGGGCGTCCTTGGGGAAGGCTTAGGAGCCGGTGGCTTGCACACTGCCAAGCCCTCCAGCAGTGAGGCCTCTCGTAGAGGGGAGGGGAGGGCAAGTGCAGGGCTCCACCAGCGGTTGCTTGGCCGCCCAGACTCAGCGCCGCACGGAGAGCACAAGGCTCCCAGGTCCCCTGGCTGTGGTCTGCAGCCCCACACTCCCGGAGGCTGACTCCGTGGGCGCCCAGAAGGTGCCTGACAGACGTCATGTCCCTAGCGCTCTGCTCCCCAGCAGAGACGTGTGCAGCTGGTGGGGCCTGCCCCTGCGTGTCTGGGCTCCCGCCGGCAGCCCCAGCTCCAGGGAAGCAGCCCCTGAGCCAAGACCTGTAGGGGGCGCGGGGCGCCCCCGCCTGGAAGCCTAGTGCACAGCATGCGGGAAGCGAGCCTCCTCGGAGAAGAGGAGGCAGCCCAGCTGCGTGCGTCTGCACTCACTCCTTGGGCGGAGCCCAGTGAGCCTCCAGTACGGCAGAGCTCCAGCTCTGCTCAGAGGCCCGATCTGGCAGAGTGGCTGGCGTGAGGCTGCTCTGCCCTGGGCGAGCCTTGCCCAGACTTGCCTCGCTGCTAGGCTTCCTGCCCGGGAAGGAGCAGGCTGCGCCAGACAGGCAGACGCTCCTGGCGCCTTCCTGGCCTCAGCTCCACTCCTGCCTTGCCTTTGCACCTAGTCCCCAGGCGTCCTTGCGGAGGGCTTAGGGGCCGGTGGGGTGCACGCTGCCAAGCCCTCCAGCCGTGAGAGCTCTGTCATAGGGAAGGGAATGGCAAGTGCAGGGCTCCTCCAGCGGTCGCTTGGCCGCCCCGACTCAGCACAGCACGGAGAGCACCAGGCTTCCCCAGGGCCCCCGGCTGTGGTCTGCAGCCCCACACACCCGGAGGCTGACTCCGTGAGCGCCCAGAAGGTGCCTGACAGACGTCATTTCCCTAGTGCTCTCCCCACCAGCAGAGACGTGGGCAGGTGGTTGGGGCCTGCCCCTGCGTGTCTGGGCTGCCGCCCACAGCCTCCGCTCAGGGGAAGCAGCCCCTGTGCCAAGACCTGCAGGAGGCGCGGGGCGTCCCTGCCTGGAAGCCAAGTGCACGGTCCGCTTGGAAGCGAGCCTCCTTGGGAAGAGTCGAGGGAGCCAAGCCGCGTGCAGCTGCAATCCCTGCTTGGGCCGAGCCGAGTGTGCCTCCAGGACGGCAGAGCTCCAGCTCTGCTCAGAGGCCGGATCCAGTCAAGTGCCTTGCGCGAGGCTGCTCTGCCCTGGGCGAGACTTGCCCAGGCTTGCCTCGCTGCTAGGCTTTGCTGCCCGGGAAGGAGCAGGCTGTGCGATGCTGGGAGAGGCCCCTGGCGCCTTCCTGGCCTCAGCTCCACTCCTGCCTTGCCTTTGCATCTAGGCCCCGGGCGTCCTTGGGGAAGGCTTAGGAGCCGGTGGCTTGCACACTGCCAAGCCCTCCAGCAGTGAGGCCTCTCGTAGAGGGGAGGGGAGGGCAAGTGCAGGGCTCCACCAGCGGTTGCTTGGCCGCCCAGACTCAGCGCCGCACGGAGAGCACAAGGCTCCCAGGTCCCCTGGCTGTGGTCTGCAGCCCCACACTCCCGGAGGCTGACTCCGTGGGCGCCCAGAAGGTGCCTGACAGACGTCATGTCCCTAGCGCTCTGCTCCCCAGCAGAGACGTGTGCAGCTGGTGGGGCCTGCCCCTGCGTGTCTGGGCTCCCGCCGGCAGCCCCAGCTCCAGGGAAGCAGCCCCTGAGCCAAGACCTGTAGGGGGCGCGGGGCGCCCCCGCCTGGAAGCCTAGTGCACAGCATGCGGGAAGCGAGCCTCCTCGGGAGAAGAGGAGGCAGCCCAGCTGCGTGCGTCTGCACTCACTCCTTGGGCGGAGCCCAGTGAGCCTCCAGTACGGCAGAGCTCCAGCTCTGCTCAGAGGCCCGATCTGGCAGAGTGGCTGGCGTGAGGCTGCTCTGCCCTGGGCGAGCCTTGCCCAGACTTGCCTCGCTGCTAGGCTTCCTGCCCGGGAAGGAGCAGGCTGCGCCAGACAGGCAGACGCTCCTGGCGCCTTCCTGGCCTCAGCTCCACTCCTGCCTTGCCTTTGCACCTAGTCCCCAGGCGTCCTTGCGGAGGGCTTAGGGGCCGGTGGGGTGCACGCTGCCAAGCCCTCCAGCCGTGAGAGCTCTGTCATAGGGAAGGGAATGGCAAGTGCAGGGCTCCTCCAGCGGTCGCTTGGCCGCCCCGACTCAGCACAGCACGGAGAGCACCAGGCTTCCCCAGGGCCCCCGGCTGTGGTCTGCAGCCCCACACACCCGGAGGCTGACTCCGTGAGCGCCCAGAAGGTGCCTGACAGACGTCATTTCCCTAGTGCTCTCCCCACCAGCAGAGACGTGGGCAGGTGGTTGGGGCCTGCCCCTGCGTGTCTGGGCTGCCGCCCACAGCCTCCGCTCAGGGGAAGCAGCCCCTGTGCCAAGACCTGCAGGAGGCGCGGGGCGTCCCTGCCTGGAAGCCAAGTGCACGGTCCGCTTGGAAGCGAGCCTCCTTGGGAAGAGTCGAGGGAGCCAAGCCGCGTGCAGCTGCAATCCCTGCTTGGGCCGAGCCGAGTGTGCCTCCAGGACGGCAGAGCTCCAGCTCTGCTCAGAGGCCGGATCCAGTCAAGTGCCTTGCGCGAGGCTGCTCTGCCCTGGGCGAGACTTGCCCAGGCTTGCCTCGCTGCTAGGCTTTCTGCCCGGGAAGGAGCAGGCTGTGCGATGCTGGGAGAGGCCCCTGGCGCCTTCCTGGCCTCAGCTCCACTCCTGCCTTGCCTTTGCATCTAGGCCCCGGGCGTCCTTGGGGAAGGCTTAGGAGCCGGTGGCTTGCACACTGCCAAGCCCTCCAGCAGTGAGGCCTCTCGTAGAGGGGAGGGGAGGGCAAGTGCAGGGCTCCACCAGCGGTTGCTTGGCCGCCCAGACTCAGCGCCGCACGGAGAGCACAAGGCTCCCAGGTCCCCTGGCTGTGGTCTGCAGCCCCACACTCCCGGAGGCTGACTCCGTGGGCGCCCAGAAGGTGCCTGACAGACGTCATGTCCCTAGCGCTCTGCTCCCCAGCAGAGACGTGTGCAGGTGGTGGGGCCTGCCCCTGCGTGTCTGGGCTCCCGCCGGCAGCCCCAGCTCCAGGGAAGCAGCCCCTGAGCCAAGACCTGTAGGGGGCGCGGGGCGCCCCCGCCTGGAAGCCTAGTGCACAGCATGCGGGAAGCGAGCCTCCTCGGGAGAAGAGGAGGCAGCCCAGCTGCGTGCGTCTGCACTCACTCCTTGGGCGGAGCCCAGTGAGCCTCCAGTACGGCAGAGCTCCAGCTCTGCTCAGAGGCCCGATCTGGCAGAGTGGCTGGCGTGAGGCTGCTCTGCCCTGGGCGAGCCTTGCCCAGACTTGCCTCGCTGCTAGGCTTCCTGCCCGGGAAGGAGCAGGCTGCGCCAGACAGGCAGACGCTCCTGGCGCCTTCCTGGCCTCAGCTCCACTCCTGCCTTGCCTTTGCACCTAGTCCCCAGGCGTCCTTGCGGAGGGCTTAGGGGCCGGTGGGGTGCACGCTGCCAAGCCCTCCAGCCGTGAGAGCTCTGTCATAGGGAAGGGAATGGCAAGTGCAGGGCTCCTCCAGCGGTCGCTTGGCCGCCCCGACTCAGCACAGCACGGAGAGCACCAGGCTTCCCCAGGGCCCCCGGCTGTGGTCTGCAGCCCCACACACCCGGAGGCTGACTCCGTGAGCGCCCAGAAGGTGCCTGACAGACGTCATTTCCCTAGTGCTCTCCCCACCAGCAGAGACGTGGGCAGGTGGTTGGGGCCTGCCCCTGCGTGTCTGGGCTGCCGCCCACAGCCTCCGCTCAGGGGAAGCAGCCCCTGTGCCAAGACCTGCAGGAGGCGCGGGGCGTCCCTGCCTGGAAGCCAAGTGCACGGTCCGCTTGGAAGCGAGCCTCCTTGGGAAGAGTCGAGGGAGCCAAGCCGCGTGCAGCTGCAATCCCTGCTTGGGCCGAGCCGAGTGTGCCTCCAGGACGGCAGAGCTCCAGCTCTGCTCAGAGGCCGGATCCAGTCAAGTGCCTTGCGCGAGGCTGCTCTGCCCTGGGCGAGACTTGCCCAGGCTTGCCTCGCTGCTAGGCTTGCTGCCCGGGAAGGAGCAGGCTGTGCGATGCTGGGAGAGGCCCCTGGCGCCTTCCTGGCCTCAGCTCCACTCCTGCCTTGCCTTTGCATCTAGGCCCCGGGCGTCCTTGGGGAAGGCTTAGGAGCCGGTGGCTTGCACACTGCCAAGCCCTCCAGCAGTGAGGCCTCTCGTAGAGGGGAGGGGAGGGCAAGTGCAGGGCTCCACCAGCGGTTGCTTGGCCGCCCAGACTCAGCGCCGCACGGAGAGCACAAGGCTCCCAGGTCCCCTGGCTGTGGTCTGCAGCCCCACACTCCCGGAGGCTGACTCCGTGGGCGCCCAGAAGGTGCCTGACAGACGTCATGTCCCTAGCGCTCTGCTCCCCAGCAGAGACGTGTGCAGGTGGTGGGGCCTGCCCCTGCGTGTCTGGGCTCCCGCCGGCAGCCCCAGCTCCAGGGAAGCAGCCCCTGAGCCAAGACCTGTAGGGGGCGCGGGGCGCCCCCGCCTGGAAGCCTAGTGCACAGCATGCGGGAAGCGAGCCTCCTCGGGAGAAGAGGAGGCAGCCCAGCTGCGTGCGTCTGCACTCACTCCTTGGGCGGAGCCCAGTGAGCCTCCAGTACGGCAGAGCTCCAGCTCTGCTCAGAGGCCCGATCTGGCAGAGTGGCTGGCGTGAGGCTGCTCTGCCCTGGGCGAGCCTTGCCCAGACTTGCCTCGCTGCTAGGCTTCCTGCCCGGGAAGGAGCAGGCTGCGCCAGACAGGCAGACGCTCCTGGCGCCTTCCTGGCCTCAGCTCCACTCCTGCCTTGCCTTTGCACCTAGTCCCCAGGCGTCCTTGCGGAGGGCTTAGGGGCCGGTGGGGTGCACGCTGCCAAGCCCTCCAGCCGTGAGAGCTCTGTCATAGGGAAGGGAATGGCAAGTGCAGGGCTCCTCCAGCGGTCGCTTGGCCGCCCCGACTCAGCACAGCACGGAGAGCACCAGGCTTCCCCAGGGCCCCCGGCTGTGGTCTGCAGCCCCACACACCCGGAGGCTGACTCCGTGAGCGCCCAGAAGGTGCCTGACAGACGTCATTTCCCTAGTGCTCTCCCCACCAGCAGAGACGTGGGCAGGTGGTTGGGGCCTGCCCCTGCGTGTCTGGGCTGCCGCCCACAGCCTCCGCTCAGGGGAAGCAGCCCCTGTGCCAAGACCTGCAGGAGGCGCGGGGCGTCCCTGCCTGGAAGCCAAGTGCACGGTCCGCTTGGAAGCGAGCCTCCTTGGGAAGAGTCGAGGGAGCCAAGCCGCGTGCAGCTGCAATCCCTGCTTGGGCCGAGCCGAGTGTGCCTCCAGGACGGCAGAGCTCCAGCTCTGCTCAGAGGCCGGATCCAGTCAAGTGCCTTGCGCGAGGCTGCTCTGCCCTGGGCGAGACTTGCCCAGGCTTGCCTCGCTGCTAGGCTTGCTGCCCGGGAAGGAGCAGGCTGTGCGATGCTGGGAGAGGCCCCTGGCGCCTTCCTGGCCTCAGCTCCACTCCTGCCTTGCCTTTGCATCTAGGCCCCGGGCGTCCTTGGGGAAGGCTTAGGAGCCGGTGGCTTGCACACTGCCAAGCCCTCCAGCAGTGAGGCCTCTCGTAGAGGGGAGGGGAGGGCAAGTGCAGGGCTCCACCAGCGGTTGCTTGGCCGCCCAGACTCAGCGCCGCACGGAGAGCACAAGGCTCCCAGGTCCCCTGGCTGTGGTCTGCAGCCCCACACTCCCGGAGGCTGACTCCGTGGGCGCCCAGAAGGTGCCTGACAGACGTCATGTCCCTAGCGCTCTGCTCCCCAGCAGAGACGTGTGCAGGTGGTGGGGCCTGCCCCTGCGTGTCTGGGCTCCCGCCGGCAGCCCCAGCTCCAGGGAAGCAGCCCCTGAGCCAAGACCTGTAGGGGGCGCGGGGCGCCCCCGCCTGGAAGCCTAGTGCACAGCATGCGGGAAGCGAGCCTCCTCGGGAGAAGAGGAGGCAGCCCAGCTGCGTGCGTCTGCACTCACTCCTTGGGCGGAGCCCAGTGAGCCTCCAGTACGGCAGAGCTCCAGCTCTGCTCAGAGGCCCGATCTGGCAGAGTGGCTGGCGTGAGGCTGCTCTGCCCTGGGCGAGCCTTGCCCAGACTTGCCTCGCTGCTAGGCTTCCTGCCCGGGAAGGAGCAGGCTGCGCCAGACAGGCAGACGCTCCTGGCGCCTTCCTGGCCTCAGCTCCACTCCTGCCTTGCCTTTGCACCTAGTCCCCAGGCGTCCTTGCGGAGGGCTTAGGGGCCGGTGGGGTGCACGCTGCCAAGCCCTCCAGCCGTGAGAGCTCTGTCATAGGGAAGGGAATGGCAAGTGCAGGGCTCCTCCAGCGGTCGCTTGGCCGCCCCGACTCAGCACAGCACGGAGAGCACCAGGCTTCCCCAGGGCCCCCGGCTGTGGTCTGCAGCCCCACACACCCGGAGGCTGACTCCGTGAGCGCCCAGAAGGTGCCTGACAGACGTCATTTCCCTAGTGCTCTCCCCACCAGCAGAGACGTGGGCAGGTGGTTGGGGCCTGCCCCTGCGTGTCTGGGCTGCCGCCCACAGCCTCCGCTCAGGGGAAGCAGCCCCTGTGCCAAGACCTGCAGGAGGCGCGGGGCGTCCCTGCCTGGAAGCCAAGTGCACGGTCCGCTTGGAAGCGAGCCTCCTTGGGAAGAGTCGAGGGAGCCAAGCCGCGTGCAGCTGCAATCCCTGCTTGGGCCGAGCCGAGTGTGCCTCCAGGACGGCAGAGCTCCAGCTCTGCTCAGAGGCCGGATCCAGTCAAGTGCCTTGCGCGAGGCTGCTCTGCCCTGGGCGAGACTTGCCCAGGCTTGCCTCGCTGCTAGGCTTGCTGCCCGGGAAGGAGCAGGCTGTGCGATGCTGGGAGAGGCCCCTGGCGCCTTCCTGGCCTCAGCTCCACTCCTGCCTTGCCTTTGCATCTAGGCCCCGGGCGTCCTTGGGGAAGGCTTAGGAGCCGGTGGCTTGCACACTGCCAAGCCCTCCAGCAGTGAGGCCTCTCGTAGAGGGGAGGGGAGGGCAAGTGCAGGGCTCCACCAGCGGTTGCTTGGCCGCCCAGACTCAGCGCCGCACGGAGAGCACAAGGCTCCCAGGTCCCCTGGCTGTGGTCTGCAGCCCCACACTCCCGGAGGCTGACTCCGTGGGCGCCCAGAAGGTGCCTGACAGACGTCATGTCCCTAGCGCTCTGCTCCCCAGCAGAGACGTGTGCAGGTGGTGGGGCCTGCCCCTGCGTGTCTGGGCTCCCGCCGGCAGCCCCAGCTCCAGGGAAGCAGCCCCTGAGCCAAGACCTGTAGGGGGCGCGGGGCGCCCCCGCCTGGAAGCCTAGTGCACAGCATGCGGGAAGCGAGCCTCCTCGGGAGAAGAGGAGGCAGCCCAGCTGCGTGCGTCTGCACTCACTCCTTGGGCGGAGCCCAGTGAGCCTCCAGTACGGCAGAGCTCCAGCTCTGCTCAGAGGCCCGATCTGGCAGAGTGGCTGGCGTGAGGCTGCTCTGCCCTGGGCGAGCCTTGCCCAGACTTGCCTCGCTGCTAGGCTTCCTGCCCGGGAAGGAGCAGGCTGCGCCAGACAGGCAGACGCTCCTGGCGCCTTCCTGGCCTCAGCTCCACTCCTGCCTTGCCTTTGCACCTAGTCCCCAGGCGTCCTTGCGGAGGGCTTAGGGGCCGGTGGGGTGCACGCTGCCAAGCCCTCCAGCCGTGAGAGCTCTGTCATAGGGAAGGGAATGGCAAGTGCAGGGCTCCTCCAGCGGTCGCTTGGCCGCCCCGACTCAGCACAGCACGGAGAGCACCAGGCTTCCCCAGGGCCCCCGGCTGTGGTCTGCAGCCCCACACACCCGGAGGCTGACTCCGTGAGCGCCCAGAAGGTGCCTGACAGACGTCATTTCCCTAGTGCTCTCCCCACCAGCAGAGACGTGGGCAGGTGGTTGGGGCCTGCCCCTGCGTGTCTGGGCTGCCGCCCACAGCCTCCGCTCAGGGGAAGCAGCCCCTGTGCCAAGACCTGCAGGAGGCGCGGGGCGTCCCTGCCTGGAAGCCAAGTGCACGGTCCGCTTGGAAGCGAGCCTCCTTGGGAAGAGTCGAGGGAGCCAAGCCGCGTGCAGCTGCAATCCCTGCTTGGGCCGAGCCGAGTGTGCCTCCAGGACGGCAGAGCTCCAGCTCTGCTCAGAGGCCGGATCCAGTCAAGTGCCTTGCGCGAGGCTGCTCTGCCCTGGGCGAGACTTGCCCAGGCTTGCCTCGCTGCTAGGCTTGCTGCCCGGGAAGGAGCAGGCTGTGCGATGCTGGGAGAGGCCCCTGGCGCCTTCCTGGCCTCAGCTCCACTCCTGCCTTGCCTTTGCATCTAGGCCCCGGGCGTCCTTGGGGAAGGCTTAGGAGCCGGTGGCTTGCACACTGCCAAGCCCTCCAGCAGTGAGGCCTCTCGTAGAGGGGAGGGGAGGGCAAGTGCAGGGCTCCACCAGCGGTTGCTTGGCCGCCCAGACTCAGCGCCGCACGGAGAGCACAAGGCTCCCAGGTCCCCTGGCTGTGGTCTGCAGCCCCACACTCCCGGAGGCTGACTCCGTGGGCGCCCAGAAGGTGCCTGACAGACGTCATGTCCCTAGCGCTCTGCTCCCCAGCAGAGACGTGTGCAGGTGGTGGGGCCTGCCCCTGCGTGTCTGGGCTCCCGCCGGCAGCCCCAGCTCCAGGGAAGCAGCCCCTGAGCCAAGACCTGTAGGGGGCGCGGGGCGCCCCCGCCTGGAAGCCTAGTGCACAGCATGCGGGAAGCGAGCCTCCTCGGGAGAAGAGGAGGCAGCCCAGCTGCGTGCGTCTGCACTCACTCCTTGGGCGGAGCCCAGTGAGCCTCCAGTACGGCAGAGCTCCAGCTCTGCTCAGAGGCCCGATCTGGCAGAGTGGCTGGCGTGAGGCTGCTCTGCCCTGGGCGAGCCTTGCCCAGACTTGCCTCGCTGCTAGGCTTCCTGCCCGGGAAGGAGCAGGCTGCGCCAGACAGGCAGACGCTCCTGGCGCCTTCCTGGCCTCAGCTCCACTCCTGCCTTGCCTTTGCACCTAGTCCCCAGGCGTCCTTGCGGAGGGCTTAGGGGCCGGTGGGGTGCACGCTGCCAAGCCCTCCAGCCGTGAGAGCTCTGTCATAGGGAAGGGAATGGCAAGTGCAGGGCTCCTCCAGCGGTCGCTTGGCCGCCCCGACTCAGCACAGCACGGAGAGCACCAGGCTTCCCCAGGGCCCCCGGCTGTGGTCTGCAGCCCCACACACCCGGAGGCTGACTCCGTGAGCGCCCAGAAGGTGCCTGACAGACGTCATTTCCCTAGTGCTCTCCCCACCAGCAGAGACGTGGGCAGGTGGTTGGGGCCTGCCCCTGCGTGTCTGGGCTGCCGCCCACAGCCTCCGCTCAGGGGAAGCAGCCCCTGTGCCAAGACCTGCAGGAGGCGCGGGGCGTCCCTGCCTGGAAGCCAAGTGCACGGTCCGCTTGGAAGCGAGCCTCCTTGGGAAGAGTCGAGGGAGCCAAGCCGCGTGCAGCTGCAATCCCTGCTTGGGCCGAGCCGAGTGTGCCTCCAGGACGGCAGAGCTCCAGCTCTGCTCAGAGGCCGGATCCAGTCAAGTGCCTTGCGCGAGGCTGCTCTGCCCTGGGCGAGACTTGCCCAGGCTTGCCTCGCTGCTAGGCTTTCTGCCCGGGAAGGAGCAGGCTGTGCGATGCTGGGAGAGGCCCCTGGCGCCTTCCTGGCCTCAGCTCCACTCCTGCCTTGCCTTTGCATCTAGGCCCCGGGCGTCCTTGGGGAAGGCTTAGGAGCCGGTGGCTTGCACACTGCCAAGCCCTCCAGCAGTGAGGCCTCTCGTAGAGGGGAGGGGAGGGCAAGTGCAGGGCTCCACCAGCGGTTGCTTGGCCGCCCAGACTCAGCGCCGCACGGAGAGCACAAGGCTCCCAGGTCCCCTGGCTGTGCTCTGCAGCCCCACACTCCCGGAGGCTGACTCCGTGGGCGCCCAGAAGGTGCCTGACAGACGTCATGTCCCTAGCGCTCTGCTCCCCAGCAGAGACGTGTGCAGCTGGTGGGGCCTGCCCCTGCGTGTCTGGGCTCCCGCCGGCAGCCCCAGCTCCAGGGAAGCAGCCCCTGAGCCAAGACCTGTAGGGGGCGCGGGGCGCCCCCGCCTGGAAGCCTAGTGCACAGCATGCGGGAAGCGAGCCTCCTCGGGAGAAGAGGAGGCAGCCCAGCTGCGTGCGTCTGCACTCACTCCTTGGGCGGAGCCCAGTGAGCCTCCAGTACGGCAGAGCTCCAGCTCTGCTCAGAGGCCCGATCTGGCAGAGTGGCTGGCGTGAGGCTGCTCTGCCCTGGGCGAGCCTTGCCCAGACTTGCCTCGCTGCTAGGCTTCCTGCCCGGGAAGGAGCAGGCTGCGCCAGACAGGCAGACGCTCCTGGCGCCTTCCTGGCCTCAGCTCCACTCCTGCCTTGCCTTTGCACCTAGTCCCCAGGCGTCCTTGCGGAGGGCTTAGGGGCCGGTGGGGTGCACGCTGCCAAGCCCTCCAGCCGTGAGAGCTCTGTCATAGGGAAGGGAATGGCAAGTGCAGGGCTCCTCCAGCGGTCGCTTGGCCGCCCCGACTCAGCACAGCACGGAGAGCACCAGGCTTCCCCAGGGCCCCCGGCTGTGGTCTGCAGCCCCACACACCCGGAGGCTGACTCCGTGAGCGCCCAGAAGGTGCCTGACAGACGTCATTTCCCTAGTGCTCTCCCCACCAGCAGAGACGTGGGCAGGTGGTTGGGGCCTGCCCCTGCGTGTCTGGGCTGCCGCCCACAGCCTCCGCTCAGGGGAAGCAGCCCCTGTGCCAAGACCTGCAGGAGGCGCGGGGCGTCCCTGCCTGGAAGCCAAGTGCACGGTCCGCTTGGAAGCGAGCCTCCTTGGGAAGAGTCGAGGGAGCCAAGCCGCGTGCAGCTGCAATCCCTGCTTGGGCCGAGCCGAGTGTGCCTCCAGGACGGCAGAGCTCCAGCTCTGCTCAGAGGCCGGATCCAGTCAAGTGCCTTGCGCGAGGCTGCTCTGCCCTGGGCGAGACTTGCCCAGGCTTGCCTCGCTGCTAGGCTTGCTGCCCGGGAAGGAGCAGGCTGTGCGATGCTGGGAGAGGCCCCTGGCGCCTTCCTGGCCTCAGCTCCACTCCTGCCTTGCCTTTGCATCTAGGCCCCGGGCGTCCTTGGGGAAGGCTTAGGAGCCGGTGGCTTGCACACTGCCAAGCCCTCCAGCAGTGAGGCCTCTCGTAGAGGGGAGGGGAGGGCAAGTGCAGGGCTCCACCAGCGGTTGCTTGGCCGCCCAGACTCAGCGCCGCACGGAGAGCACAAGGCTCCCAGGTCCCCTGGCTGTGGTCTGCAGCCCCACACTCCCGGAGGCTGACTCCGTGGGCGCCCAGAAGGTGCCTGACAGACGTCATGTCGCTAGCGCTCTGCTCCCCAGCAGAGACGTGTGCAGCTGGTGGGGCCTGCCCCTGCGTGTCTGGGCTCCCGCCGGCAGCCCCAGCTCCAGGGAAGCAGCCCCTGAGCCAAGACCTGTAGGGGGCGCGGGGCGCCCCCGCCTGGAAGCCTAGTGCACAGCATGCGGGAAGCGAGCCTCCTCGGGAGAAGAGGAGGCAGCCCAGCTGCGTGCGTCTGCACTCACTCCTTGGGCGGAGCCCAGTGAGCCTCCAGTACGGCAGAGCTCCAGCTCTGCTCAGAGGCCCGATCTGGCAGAGTGGCTGGCGTGAGGCTGCTCTGCCCTGGGCGAGCCTTGCCCAGACTTGCCTCGCTGCTAGGCTTCCTGCCCGGGAAGGAGCAGGCTGCGCCAGACAGGCAGACGCTCCTGGCGCCTTCCTGGCCTCAGCTCCACTCCTGCCTTGCCTTTGCACCTAGTCCCCAGGCGTCCTTGCGGAGGGCTTAGGGGCCGGTGGGGTGCACGCTGCCAAGCCCTCCAGCCGTGAGAGCTCTGTCATAGGGAAGGGAATGGCAAGTGCAGGGCTCCTCCAGCGGTCGCTTGGCCGCCCCGACTCAGCACAGCACGGAGAGCACCAGGCTTCCCCAGGGCCCCCGGCTGTGGTCTGCAGCCCCACACACCCGGAGGCTGACTCCGTGAGCGCCCAGAAGGTGCCTGACAGACGTCATTTCCCTAGTGCTCTCCCCACCAGCAGAGACGTGGGCAGGTGGTTGGGGCCTGCCCCTGCGTGTCTGGGCTGCCGCCCACAGCCTCCGCTCAGGGGAAGCAGCCCCTGTGCCAAGCCCTGCAGGAGGCACGGGGCGTCCCTGCCTGGAAGCCAAGTGCACGGTCCGCTTGGAAGCGAGCCTCCTTGGGAAGAGTCGAGGGAGCCAAGCCGCGTGCAGCTGCAATCCCTGCTTGGGCCGAGCCGAGTGTGCCTCCAGGACGGCAGAGCTCCAGCTCTGCTCAGAGGCCGGATCCAGTCAAGTGCCTTGCGCGAGGCTGCTCTGCCCTGGGCGAGACTTGCCCAGGCTTGCCTCGCTGCTAGGCTTGCTGCCCGGGAAGGAGCAGGCTGTGCGATGCTGGGAGAGGCCCCTGGCGCCTTCCTGGCCTCAGCTCCACTCCTGCCTTGCCTTTGCATCTAGGCCCCGGGCGTCCTTGGGGAAGGCTTAGGAGCCGGTGGCTTGCACACTGCCAAGCCCTCCAGCAGTGAGGCCTCTCGTAGAGGGGAGGGGAGGGCAAGTGCAGGGCTCCACCAGCGGTTGCTTGGCCGCCCAGACTCAGCGCCGCACGGAGAGCACAAGGCTCCCAGGTCCCCTGGCTGTGCTCTGCAGCCCCACACTCCCGGAGGCTGACTCCGTGGGCGCCCAGAAGGTGCCTGACAGACGTCATGTCCCTAGCGCTCTGCTCCCCAGCAGAGACGTGTGCAGCTGGTGGGGCCTGCCCCTGCGTGTCTGGGCTCCCGCCGGCAGCCCCAGCTCCAGGGAAGCAGCCCCTGAGCCAAGACCTGTAGGGGGCGCGGGGCGCCCCCGCCTGGAAGCCTAGTGCACAGCATGCGGGAAGCGAGCCTCCTCGGGAGAAGAGGAGGCAGCCCAGCTGCGTGCGTCTGCACTCACTCCTTGGGCGGAGCCCAGTGAGCCTCCAGTACGGCAGAGCTCCAGCTCTGCTCAGAGGCCCGATCTGGCAGAGTGGCTGGCGTGAGGCTGCTCTGCCCTGGGCGAGCCTTGCCCAGACTTGCCTCGCTGCTAGGCTTCCTGCCCGGGAAGGAGCAGGCTGCGCCAGACAGGCAGACGCTCCTGGCGCCTTCCTGGCCTCAGCTCCACTCCTGCCTTGCCTTTGCACCTAGTCCCCAGGCGTCCTTGCGGAGGGCTTAGGGGCCGGTGGGGTGCACGCTGCCAAGCCCTCCAGCCGTGAGAGCTCTGTCATAGGGAAGGGAATGGCAAGTGCAGGGCTCCTCCAGCGGTCGCTTGGCCGCCCCGACTCAGCACAGCACGGAGAGCACCAGGCTTCCCCAGGGCCCCCGGCTGTGGTCTGCAGCCCCACACACCCGGAGGCTGACTCCGTGAGCGCCCAGAAGGTGCCTGACAGACGTCATTTCCCTAGTGCTCTCCCCACCAGCAGAGACGTGGGCAGGTGGTTGGGGCCTGCCCCTGCGTGTCTGGGCTGCCGCCCACAGCCTCCGCTCAGGGGAAGCAGCCCCTGTGCCAAGACCTGCAGGAGGCGCGGGGCGTCCCTGCCTGGAAGCCAAGTGCACGGTCCGCTTGGAAGCGAGCCTCCTTGGGAAGAGTCGAGGGAGCCAAGCCGATCCCTGCTTGGGCCGAGCCGAGTGTGCCTCCAGGACGGCAGAGCTCCAGCTCTGCTCAGAGGCCGGATCCAGTCAAGTGCCTTGCGCGAGGCTGCTCTGCCCTGGGCGAGACTTGCCCAGGCTTGCCTCGCTGCTAGGCTTGCTGCCCGGGAAGGAGCAGGCTGTGCGATGCTGGGAGAGGCCCCTGGCGCCTTCCCTGGCCTCAGCTCCACTCCTGCCTTGCCTTTGCATCTAGGCCCCGGGCGTCCTTGGGGAAGGCTTAGGAGCCGGTGGCTTGCACACTGCCAAGCCCTCCAGCAGTGAGGCCTCTCGTAGAGGGGAGGGGAGGGCAAGTGCAGGGCTCCACCAGCGGTTGCTTGGCCGCCCAGACTCAGCGCCGCACGGAGAGCACAAGGCTCCCAGGTCCCCTGGCTGTGTCTGCAGCCCCACACTCCCGGAGGCTGACTCCGTGGGCGCCCAGAAGGTGCCTGACAGACGTCATGTCCCTAGCGCTCTGCTCCCCAGCAGAGACGTGTGCAGCTGGTGGGGCCTGCCCCTGCGTGTCTGGGCTCCCGCCGGCAGCCCCAGCTCCAGGGAAGCAGCCCCTGAGCCAAGACCTGTAGGGGGCGCGGGGCGCCCCCGCCTGGAAGCCTAGTGCACAGCATGCGGGAAGCGAGCCTCCTCGGGAGAAGAGGAGGCAGCCCAGCTGCGTGCGTCTGCACTCACTCCTTGGGCGGAGCCCAGTGAGCCTCCAGTACGGCAGAGCTCCAGCTCTGCTCAGAGCCCGATCTGGCAGAGTGGCTGGCGTGAGGCTGCTCTGCCCTGGGCGAGCCTTGCCCAGACTTGCCTCGCTGCTAGGCTTCCTGCCCGGGAAGGAGCAGGCTGCGCCAGACAGGCAGACGCTCCTGGCGCCTTCCTGGCCTCAGCTCCACTCCTGCCTTGCCTTTGCACCTAGTCCCCAGGCGTCCTTGCGGAGGGCTTAGGGGCCGGTGGGTGCACGCTGCCAAGCCCCTCCCCCACCCCCCCCTCCCAGCCGTGAGAGCTCTGTCATAGGGAAGGGAATGGCAAGTGCAGGGCTCCTCCAGCGGTCGCTTGGCCGCCCCGACTCAGCACAGCACGGAGAGCACCAGGCTTCCCCAGGGCCCCCGGCTGTGGTCTGCAGCCCACACACCCGGAGGCTGACTCCGTGAGCGCCCAGAAGGTGCCTGACAGACGTCATTTCCCTAGTGCTCTCCCCACCAGCAGAGACGTGGGCAGGTGGTTGGGGCCTGCCCCTGCGTGTCTGGGCTGCCGCCCACAGCCTCCGCTCAGGGGAAGCAGCCCCTGTGCCAAGACCTGCAGGAGGCGCGGGGCGTCCCTGCCTGGAAGCCAAGTGCACGGTCCGCTTGGAAGCGAGCCTCCTTGGGAAGAGTCGAGGGAGCCAAGCCGCGTGCAGCTGCAATCCCTGCTTGGGCCGAGCCGAGTGTGCCTCCAGGACGGCAGAGCTCCAGCTCTGCTCAGAGGCCGGATCCAGTCAAGTGCCTTGCGCGAGGCTGCTCTGCCCTGGGCGAGACTTGCCCAGGCTTGCCTCGCTGCTAGGCTTGCTGCCCGGGAAGGAGCAGCCTGTGCGATGCTGGGAGAGGCCCCTGGCGCCTTCCTGGCCTCAGCTCCACTCCTGCCTTGCCTTTGCATCTAGGCCCCGGCGTCCTTGGGGAAGGCTTAGGAGCCGGTGGCTTGCACACTGCCAAGCCCTCCAGCAGTGAGGCCTCTCGTAGAGGGGAGGGGAGGGCAAGTGCAGGGCTCCACCAGCGGTTGCTTGGCCGCCCAGACTCAGCGCCGCACGGAGAGCACAAGGCTCCCAGGTCCCCTGGCTGTGGTCTGCAGCCCCACACTCCCGGAGGCTGACTCCGTGGGCGCCCAGAAGGTGCCTGACAGACGTCATGTCCCTAGCGCTCTGCTCCCCAGCAGAGACGTGTGCAGGTGGTGGGGCCTGCCCCCTGCGTGTCTGGGCTCCCGCCGGCAGCCCCAGCTCCAGGGAAGCAGCCCCTGAGCCAAGACCTGTAGGGGGCGCGGGGGCGCCCCCGCCTGGAAGCCTAGTGCACAGCATGCGGGAAGCGAGCCTCCTCGGGAGAAGAGGAGGCAGCCCAGCTGCGTGCGTCTGCACTCACTCCTTGGGCGGAGCCCAGTGAGCCTCCAGTACGGCAGAGCTCCAGCTCTGCTCAGAGGCCCGATCTGGCAGAGTGGCTGGCGTGAGGCTGCTCTGCCCTGGGCGAGCCTTGCCCAGACTTGCCTCGCTGCTAGGCTTCCTGCCCGGGAAGGAGCAGGCTGCGCCAGACAGGCAGACGCTCCTGGCGCCTTCCTGGCCTCAGCTCCACTCCTGCCTTGCCTTTGCACCTAGTCCCCAGGCGTCCTTGCGGAGGGCTTAGGGGCCGGTGGGGTGCACGCTGCCAAGCCCTCCAGCCGTGAGAGCTCTGTCATAGGAAGGGAATGCAAGTGCAGGGCTCCTCCAGCGGTCGCTTGGCCGCCCCGACTCAGCACAGCACGGAGAGCACCAGGCTTCCCCAGGGCCCCCGGCTGTGGTCTGCAGCCCCACACAACCCGGAGGCTGACTCCGTGAGCGCCCAGAAGGTGCCTGACAGACGTCATTTTCCCTAGTGCTCTCCCCACCAGCAGAGACGTGGGCAGGTGGTTGGGGCCTGCCCCTGCGTGTCTGGGCTGCCGCCCACAGCCTCCGCTCAGGGGAAGCAGCCCCTGTGCCAAGACCTGCAGGAGGCGCGGGGCGTCCCTGCCTGGAAGCCAAGTGCACGGTCCGCTTGGAAGCGAGCCTCCTTGGGAAGAGTCGAGGGAGCCAAGCCGCGTGCAGCTGCAATCCCTGCTTGGGCCGAGCCGAGTGTGCCTCCAGGACGGCAGAGCTCCAGCTCTGCTCAGAGGGCCGGATCCAGTCAAGTGCCTTGCGCGAGGCTGCTCTGCCCTGGGCGAGACTTGCCCAGGCTTGCCTCGCTGCTAGGCTTGCTGCCCGGGAAGGAGCAGGCTGTGCGATGCTGGGAGAGGCCCCTGGCGCCTTCCTGGCCTCAGCTCCACTCCTGCCTTGCCTTTGCATCTAGGCCCCGGGCGTCCTTGGGGAAGGCTTAGGAGCCGGTGGCTTGCACACTGCCAAGCCCTCCAGCAGTGAGGCCTCTCGTAGAGGGGAGGGGAGGGCAAGTGCAGGGCTCCACCAGCGGTTGCTTGGCCGCCCAGACTCAGCGCCGCACGGAGAGCACAAGGCTCCCAGGTCCCCTGGCTGTGGTCTGCAGCCCCACACTCCCGGAGGCTGACTCCGTGGGCGCCCAGAAGGTGCCTGACAGACGTCATGTCCCTAGCGCTCTGCTCCCCAGCAGAGACGTGTGCAGGTGGTGGGGCCTGCCCCTGCGTGTCTGGGCTCCCGCCGGCAGCCCCAGCTCCAGGGAAGCAGCCCCTGAGCCAAGACCTGTAGGGGGCGCGGGGCGCCCCCCGCCTGGAAGCCTAGTGCACAGCATGCGGGAAGCGAGCCTCCTCGGGAGAAGAGGAGGCAGCCCAGCTGCGTGCGTCTGCACTCACTCCTTGGGCGGAGCCCAGTGAGCCTCCAGTACGGCAGAGCTCCAGCTCTGCTCAGAGGCCCGATCTGGCAGAGTGGCTGGCGTGAGGCTGCTCTGCCCTGGGCGAGCCTTGCCCAGACTTGCCTCGCTGCTAGGCTTCCTGCCGGGAAGGAGCAGGCTGCGCCAGACAGGCAGACGCTCCTGGCGCCTTCCTGGCCTCAGCTCCACTCCTGCCTTGCCTTTGCACCTAGTCCCCAGGCGTCCTTGCGGAGGGCTTAGGGGCCGGTGGGTGCACCGCTGCCAAGCCCTCCAGCCGTGAGAGCTCTGTCATAGGGAAGGGAATGCAAGTGCAGGGCTCCTCCAGCGGTCGCTTGGCCGCCCCGACTCAGCACAGCACGGAGAGCACCAGGCTTCCCCAGGGCCCCCGGCTGTGGTCTGCAGCCCCACACACCCGGAGGCTGACTCCGTGAGCGCCAGAAGGTGCCTGACAGACGTCATTTCCCTAGTGCTCTCCCCACCAGCAGAGACGTGGGCAGGTGGTTGGGGCCTGCCCCTGCGTGTCTGGGCTGCCGCCCACAGCCTCCGCTCAGGGAAGCAGCCCCTGTGCCAAGACCTGCAGGAGGCGCGGGGCGTCCCTGCCTGGAAGCCAAGTGCACGGTCCGCTTGGAAGCGAGCCTCCTTGGGAAGAGTCGAGGGAGCCAAGCCGCGTGCAGCTGCAATCCCTGCTTGGGCCGAGCCGAGTGTGCCTCCAGGACGGCAGAGCTCCAGCTCTGCTCAGAGGGCCGGATCCAGTCAAGTGCCTTGCGCGAGGCTGCTCTGGCCCTGGGCGAGACTTGCCCAGGCTTGCCTCGCTGCTAGGCTTGCTGCCCGGGAAGGAGCAGGCTGTGCGATGCTGGGAGAGGCCCCTGGCGCCTTCCTGGCCTCAGCTCCACTCCCCTGCCTTGCCTTTGCATCTAGGCCCCGGGCGTCCTTGGGGAAGGCTTAGGAGCCGGTTGGCTTGCACACTGCCAAGCCCTCCAGCAGTGAGGCCTCTCGTAGAGGGGAGGGGAGGGCAAGTGCAGGGGCTCCACCAGCGGTTGCTTGGCCGCCCAGACTCAGCGCCGCACGGAGAGCACAAGGCTCCCAGGTCCCCTGGCTGTGCTCTGCAGCCCCACACTCCCGGAGGCTGACTCCGTGGGCGCCCAGAAGGTGCCTGACAGACGTCATGTCCCTAGCGCTCTGCTCCCCAGCAGAGACGTGTGCAGGTGGTGGGGCCTGCCCCTGCGTGTCTGGGCTCCCGCCGGCAGCCCCAGCTCCAGGAAGCAGCCCCTGAGCCAAGACCTGTAGGGGGCGCGGGGCGCCCCCGCCTGGAAGCCTAGTGCACAGCATGCGGGAAGCGAGCCTCCTCGGGAGAAGAGGAGGCAGCCCAGCTGCGTGCGTCTGCACTCACTCCTTGGGCGGAGCCCAGTGAGCCTCCAGTACGGCAGAGCTCCAGCTCTGCTCAGAGGCCCGATCTGGCAGAGTGGCTGGCGTGAGGCTGCTCTGCCCTGGGCGAGCCTTGCCCAGGACTTGCCTCGCTGCTAGGCTTCCTGCCCGGGAAGGAGCAGGCTGCGCCAGAACAGGCAGACGCTCCTGGCGCCTTCCTGGCCTCAGCTCCACTCCTGCCTTGCCTTTGCACCTAGTCCCCAGGCGTCCTTGCGGAGGGCTTAGGGCCGGTGGGGTGCACGCTGCCAAGCCCTCCAGCCGTGAGAGCTCTGTCATAGGAAGGAATGGCAAGTGCAGGGCTCCTCCAGCGCTCGCTTGGCCGCCCCGACTCAGCACAGCACGGAGAGCACCAGGCTTCCCCAGGGCCCCCGGCTGTGGTCTGCAGCCCCACACACCCGGAGGCTGACTCCGTGAGCGCCCAGAAGGTGCCTGACAGACGTCATTTCCCCTAGTGCTCTCCCCACCAGCAGAGACGTGGGCAGGTGGTTGGGGCCTGCCCCTGCGTGTCTGGGCTGCCGCCCACAGCCTCCGCTCAGGGGAAGCAGCCCCTGTGCCAAGACCTGCAGGAGGCGCGGGGCGTCCCTGCCTGGAAGCCAAGTGCAACGGTCCGCTTGGAAGCGAGCCTCCTTGGGAAGAGTCGAGGGAGGCCAAGCCGCGTGCAGCTGCAATCCTGCTTGGGCCGAGCCGAGTGTGCCTCCAGGACGGCAGAGCTCCAGCTCTGCTCAGAGGCCGGATCCAGTCAAGTGCCTTGCGCGAGGCTGCTCTGCCCTGGGCGAGACTTGCCCAGGCTTGCCTCGCTGCTAGGCTTGCTGCCGGGAAGGAGCAGGCTGTGCGATGCTGGGAGAGGCCCCCTGGCGCCTTCCTGGCCTCAGCTCCACTCCTGCCTTGCCTTTGCATCTAGGCCCCGGGCGTCCTTGGGGAAGGCTTAGGAGCCGGTGGCTTGCACACTGCCAAGCCCTCCAGCAGTGAGGCCTCTCGTAGAGGGGAGGGGAGGGCAAGTGCAGGGCTCCACCAGCGGTTGCTTGGCCGCCCAGACTCAGCGCCGCACGGAGAGCACAATGCTCCCAGGTCCCCTGGCTGTGGTCTGCAGCCCCACCACTCCCGGAGGCTTGACTCCGTGGGCGCCCAGAAGGTGCCTGACAGACGTCATGTCCCTAGCGCTCTGCTCCCCAGCAGAGACGTGTGCAGGTGGTGGGGCCTGCCCCTGCGTGTCTGGGCTCCCGCCGGCAGCCCCAGCTCCAGGGAAGCAGCCCCTGAGCCAAGACCTGTAGGGGGCGCGGGGCGCCCCCGCCTGGAAGCCTAGTGCACAGCATGCGGGAAGCGAGCCTCCTCGGAGAAGAGGAGGCAGCCCAGCTGCGTGCGTCTGCACTCACCTCCTTGGGCGGAGCCCAGTGAGCCTCCAGTACGGCAGAGCTCCAGCTCTGCTCAGAGGCCCGATCTGGCAGAGTGGCTGGCGTGAGGCTGCTCTGCCTGGGCGAGCCTTGCCCAGACTTGCCTCGCTGCTAGGCTTCCTGCCCGGGAAGGAGCAGGCTGCGCCAGACAGGCAGACGCTCCTGGCGCCTTCCTGGCCTCAGCTCCACTCCTGCCTTGCCTTTGCACCTAGTCCCCAGGCGTCCTTGCGGAGGGCTTAGGGGCCGGTGGGGTGCACGCTGCCAAGCCCTCCAGCCGTGAGAGCTCTGTCATAGGGAAGGAATGGCAAGTGCAGGGCTCCTCCAGCGCTCGCTTGGCCGCCCCGACTCAGCACAGCACGAGAGCACCAGGCCTTCCCCAGGGCCCCCGGCTGTGGTCTGCAGCCCCACACACACCCGGAGGCTGACTCCGTGAGCGCCCAGAAGGTGCCTGACAGACGTCATTTCCCTAGTGCTCTCCCCACCAGCAGAGACGTGGGCAGGTGTTGGGGCCTGCCCCTGCGTGTCTGGGCTGCCGCCCACAGCCTCCGCTCAGGGGAAGCAGCCCCTGTGCCAAGACCTGCAGGAGGCGCGGGGGCGTCCCTGCCTGGAAGCCAAGTGCACGGATCCGCTTGGAAGCGAGCCTCCTTGGGAAGAGTCGAGGGAGCCAAGCCGCGTGCAGCTGCAATCCCTGCTTGGGCCGAGCCGAGTGTGCCTCCAGGACGGCAGAGCTCCAGCTCTGCTCAGAGGCCGGATCCAGTCAAGTGCCTTGCGCGAGGCTGCTCTGCCCTGGGCGACGACTTGCCCAGGCTTGCCTCGCTGCTAGGCTTGCTGCCCGGGAAGGAGCAGGCTGTGCGATGCTGGGAGAGGCCCCTGGCGCCTTCCTGGCCTCAGCTCCACTCCTGCCTTGCCTTTGCATCTAGGGCCCCGGGCGTCCTTGGGGAAGGCTTAGGAGCCGGTGGCTTGCACACTGCCAAGCCTCCAGCAGTGAGGCCTCTCGTAGAGGGGAGGGGAGGGCAAGTGCAGGGCTCCACCAGCGGTTGCTTGGCCGCCCAGACTCAGCGCCGCACGGAGAGCACAAGGCTCCCAGGTCCCCTGGCTGTGCTCTGCAGCCCCACACTCCGGAGGCTGACTCCGTGGGCGCCCAGAAGGTGCCTGACAGACGTCATGTCCCTAGCGCTCTGCTCCCCAGCAGAGACGTGTGCAGGTGGTGGGCCTGCCCCTGCGTGTCTGGGCTCCCGCCGGCAGCCCCAGCTCCAGGGAAGCAGCCCCCTGAGCCAAGACCTGTAGGGGGCGCGGGGCGCCCCCGCCTGGAAGCCTAGTGCACAGCATGCGGGAAGCGAGCCTCCTCGGGAGAAGAGGAGGCAGCCCAGCTGCGTGCGTCTGCACTCACTCCTTGGGCGGAGCCCAGTGAGCCTCCAGTACGGCAGAGCTCCAGCTCTGCTCAGAGGCCCGATCTGGCAGAGTGGCTGGCGTGAGGCTGCTCTGCCCTGGGCGAGCCTTGCCCAGACTTGCCTCGCTGCTAGGCTTCCTGCCCGGAAGGAGCAGGCTGCGCCAGACAGGCAGACGCTCCTGGCGCCTTCCTGGCCTCAGCTCCACTCCTGCCTTGCTTTGCACCTAGTCCCCAGGCGTCCTTGCGGAGGGCTTAGGGGCCGGTGGGGTGCACGCTGCCAAGCCCTCAAGCCGTGAGAGCTCTGTCATAGGGAAGGGAATGGCAAGTGCAGGGCTCCTCCAGCGGTCGCTTGGCCGCCCCGACTCAGCACAGCACGGAGAGCACCAGGCTTCCCCAGGGCCCCCGGCTGTGGTCTGCAGCCCACACACCCGGAGGCTGACTCCGTGAGCGCCCAGAAGGTGCCTGAAGACGTCATTTCCCTAGTGCTCTCCCACCAGCAGAGACGTGGGCAGGTGGTTGGGGCCTGCCCCTGCGTGTCTGGGCTGCCGCCCACAGCCTCCGCTCAGGGGAAGCAGCCCCTGTGCCAAGACCTGCAGGAGGCGCGGGGCGTCCCTGCCTGGAAGCCAAGTGCACGTCCGCCTCTGGAAGCGAGCCTCCTTGGGAAGAGTCGAGGGAGCCAAGCCGCGTGCAGCTGCAATCCCTGCTTGGGCCGAGCCGAGTGTGC
>NW_026292756.1:0-43057 GCF_023091745.1 Budorcas taxicolor | reverse complement strand
GGGTTTTTTAGTGAGGAGGCCATGGGGAATGCTGCTTTGTACAGCTATGGTACTTGATTAGTTATTGTTACTGGTTGATCTTTATTAATTGGTGTAGTGGTGATTATAGAGATTACTCGTGGAAATTAAGTAGAATTGTGCTAGTGAAAATCGTAATTAGGAAGGAAAGGAAATATAATTTAATTAAGCCTTTTTGGTTTGTGATTATGATAGATGTTTTTATTTGGGTTAGTGAGATGGTTTTTGGTATAATGGTTTCTAGTCAGGTTAGGTCTAGAAGGGAGGATGCTGATTTTTGGCTTATTGTTAGATTTATATAGGGGGTTAAGCGGTGTATGACTGTGGGATAATATCCTAGTAGGTTAGAAAATTTGAATATGTTTGATGGGTAATTGAACTTTAAGTAGTGGGTTATGTTGTTAATTTCTAGTGCTAGAATAAAGCCTAGGATTGTAATTGTTAGGGCGGTGATTTTTAGGTAGTAGGGTATAGTTGTTTGGGGAATGGTTGTTGGGGGGATGTTGTTAGAAATGATGAATCCTGCGAAAAGACTTCCGATTAGTAAGCGTTTAATTGAGTTAATTAGGAATGGGTTGTTTTCATTAATAGAAATAAGGGTTGGGAATCGGGGTTGTCCTAGGAGTGTGAAGAAAATAATACGGGTACTGTAGATAGCTGTGAAGGAGATGGCGATTAGTGTTATTAAGAGGGCTCAGGCGTTGGTATATGACGTGTTGGCGGATTCAATAATTAGATCTTTGGAGTAGAATCCGGTGAGGAAAGGTATTCCTGTTAGTGCAAGGCTGCCAATAATAAGGGCTGTTGCGGTGAATGGTATGGCTTTAAATAGGCCTCCTATTTTTCGAATATCTTGTTCGTTATTTAGATTGTGGATGATGGAGCCGGAGCATAGAAATAATATGGCTTTGAAGAAAGCGTGGGTGCAGATGTGAAGAAGTGCTAGGTGAGGCTGGTTAATTCCAATTGTTACTATCATAAGGCCGAGTTGGCTGGATGTAGAGAAGGCGATGATTTTTTTAATGTCATTTTGGGTGAGGGCACATATTGCTGTAAATAGTGTGGTAATGGCTCCTAGGCATAGTATAGTAGATTGGATGAGTTTATTGTTTTCTGTTAATGGATAAAAGCGGATTAGTAAGAAAATACCTGCTACTACTATTGTACTTGAGTGGAGTAATGCTGAGACAGGTGTCGGACCCTCTATTGCGGAGGGTAATCATGGGTGCAGGCTAAATTGTGCGGATTTTCCGGTTGCGGCTAGAATTAGTCCTATTAGAGGTAGATTTGAGTTCTCTGGTTTTAGTAAGAAGATTTGTTGAAGGTCTCAAGTGTTGAGGTTAATTAGGAATCATGCTATTGCTAGGATAAATCCGATGTCGCCAATGCGGTTATATAGGATTGCTTGTAGAGCTGCTGTGTTTGCGTCTGCTCGTCCGTATCACCATCCAATTAGTAGAAATGATATAATTCCGACTCCTTCTCAGCCAATGAATAGTTGAAAGATGTTATTTGCAGTGACGAGGATGAGTATTGTGATAAGAAATAAGAGTAAGTACTTAAAAAATTGGTTGATGTTGGGGTCGGAATGTATGTATCATATTGAGAATTCTATGATGGATCATGTGACGAATAGTGATACTGGGATAAATATTGTCGAGAAGTAATCTATTTTGAAGCTGAGAGATAGTTTGAGGGTTTGGATGGTTAGTCAGAGTCAGTTTGAAATAATTATTTCTTGTCCTGTATGAATAAATATTATAGTGGAATTATACTAGTGATAAAGGCGTATGAAATGGTTGTTTTTACGTAAAGTGGGTAATTGGTGAATTTGTGGGTGCTAAGACTAGTTGTCATGATGGGTACGGTTAGTAGGATTAGGGTAGTTAGTGTGAGGGATGGGAACAGGTTTATTACTTTTATTTGGAGTTGCAACCAATTTTTTGGTTCCTAAGACCAATGGATAACTGCTATCCTTTAAAAGTTTGAAAAAGCCATGTTGTCAGGCATGGGAGCATAGAATTAGCAGTTCTTGCATACTTTTTCGGTAAATAAGAAGGTGATAGGCTTCTATTGTTAGATTCACAATCTAATGTTTTTTTAAACTATATTTACAGTATAGGGGTCCTAGGATAATTTTTGGGTTTAGGGATAGAAGCAGTAGTGGTAGTATGTGTAGTGATATGAGTGCATTTTCTCGTGTGAAGGAAGGTGAAATGTTATTGATATGATGAGTGTATTTGCCCCGTGTGTTGTGATTAGTATATAGAGGGTGTAGAGAGTAGTGATTACTATGTTAAGTCCTATTAGAATAATTGTGATATTAGATCATGAAAAAGTCGATATTACTACAAATAGTTCTCCGATTAGGTTGATTGTTGGGGGTAGAGCCAGGTTGGTTAGACTTGCTAGGAGTCATCAGGTGGCTATTAGTGGAAGAAGTGTTTGTAGGCCGCGGGCTAAGATTATTGTACGGCTGTGAATTCGTTCGTAGTTAGAATTTGCTAGGCAGAAAAGTATAGAGGATGTAAGGCCGTGGGCAATTATCAGGGCGGTGGCTCCTATGTAGCTTCAGGGTGTTTGGATTAGGATTGCAACGATGACAAGTGCCATGTGGCTAATAGAGGAGTACGCGATGAGTGATTTCAGGTCCGTTTGACGAAGGCAAATTGAGCTGGTTATGATTATGCCTCATAGTGATAGCATGATGAATGGGTATGCTATAAAGTCGGTGATTGGATCTAGGAGAAGCGTAATTCGTAACATGCCGTATCCTCCTAGTTTTAGTAGGATTGCTGCAAGAACTATGGAGCCTGCAATTGGGGCTTCTACGTGGGCTTTGGGTAGTCAGAGATGAAGTCCGTATAGTGGTATTTTTTACTATAAAGGCTATTATGCATGCTAGTCACATGAAGGTGTTGGATCAGGAGCTGGGTATTGGTTGTACTCAGTAATGTAGAATTAGGAAGTTTAGGGATCCTATTGTGTTTTGAATATAGATTAGTGCAACTAGTAAGGGTAGGGATCCTGCTAGTGTATAAAACAAGAAGTAGAGACCGGCATTTAGGCGTTCTGTTTGGTTCCCTCATCGGGTAATAATAATGAGTGTGGGAACTAGTGTTGCTTCAAATATAATATAAAAGAGAATTAGTTCTGTAGCAGAGATTGTCATAATTAGAAATAGTTGTAATAGGATTAGTATTGAGATGAAGAATTTTTTTCGGGCTGGGTTTTCTTTTGATAGTGATGCTGGCTAGCTATAAGTATTAAGGGGAGGAGTCATATGGTTAGAATAAGTAGTGGGTGTAGATAAGGAGTCGGAGAAGAAAGTTAATGAGAAGTTGAGGCTGTTATCGCCAAATTGGTTTATAAGGAGTAGGCTTGTAAGGCTAATTAGTAAGCTGTGGAGTGTGGAGTTAATTCAGATTATGTTATTTATTTGATAGCCAGGTTTGGGGTATAAGTATTATTGTGGAAATAATGTATTTTAGCATTGTAGCAGATTAAGGTTTAGTACGTAGTCGGTGCCGTATGTGTTTGATACCATTACTAGCAAGGATAGGCCTAGTGCTGCTTCGCAGGCTGCGAAAACTAGTAGAATAATGGGTATTATACTGGCTAAAGTGAAGTGTGAGTTTAGGATTATTAGGGTAGCTATAACGAATAAGGACAATATTATTCCTTCCAGGCATAGGAGGGAGGATATTAGGTGAGATCGATACATTAGTAATCCCGTGAGAGATACTATGAATGCTATTATAATATTTATGTATACGAGGGACATTTGGTACTTATGAGTTTGATCATAATCTAATGAGTCGAAATCATTTATTTTGGTTTAAACTAAGTACCATATTCGGTCCATTCTAATCCTTTTTGGGTTCATTCATAGGCTAGGCTTGTGGCTAGTAGGAAAATTAGGAGAAGGGATATAGTAAGCATTGTGTTAAGGTTAGTTGTTTGTGAGGCCCATGGTAGTGGTAGAAGTAGTGCAATTTCTAGATCGAAGAGGAGGAATGTGATAGCTACTAGAAAGAATTTTATGGAGAAAGGAAGGCGAGCAGATCCTATGGGGTCGAATCCACATTCGTATGGGCTTGTTTTTTCTGAGTATACGTTTTAGTTGGGGGAGTCAGAATGCGATGGTCACGAGCAATGTAGCTAGTGTAAAGTTAGTTAGGAGGGTAATTATAAGGTTTATTGTTCTTTTCGGGTTAGGCCGAAGCTAACTGATTGGAAGTCAGTTGTACTAATTAATACTAAAAGAACATGAGCCTCATCAGTAGATGGAAACATAGAGGAAAAGTCATACTACGTCTACGAAGTGTCAATATCAGGCAGCGGCTTCGAAGCCGAAATGGTGATTGGAGGTAAAGTGAAATTTTAGTTGGCGGAGGAAGCAGGACAATTAAGAAAGTAGATCCAATAATGACATGGAGGCCGTGGAATCCTGTAGCTACGAAGAAAGTTGAGCCGTAAACTCCGTCTGAGATTGTAAGGGAGCTTCATAGTATTCTGATGCTTGTAGAAGTGTAAAGTATACGCCTAACGTAATGGTGATGAATAAGGCTTGTAGCATGTGGTTACGGTTCCCTTCTATGAGGCTGTGGTGGGCTCAGGTAATGGAGACTCCTGAGGCTAGAAGGACAGAGGTGTTGAGTAGTGGGACTTCTAAGGGGTTAAGTGGGTGAATGCCTGTTGGGGGTCAGCAGCTGCCTAATTCGGGTGTAGGAGCAAGGCTTGAGTGATAGAAGGCTCAGAAGAAGCCAGTGAAGAATAGGACTTCGGAGACGATGAAGAGGATTATTCCGTAGCGAAGGCTTTTTTGGACAGCAGGAGTATGGTGGCCTTGAAAGGTACTTTCTCGGATTACATCTCGTCATCATTGGTATATTGTAAGTATGTTTGTTGTTAGGCCTAGGGTCAGTAGAGCTGTTGAATTGAAGTGAAATCACATGATGAGGCCAGATGTTATTAGGAGGGCAGATAGTGCTCCTGTGAGGGGTCAGGGACTTGGGTTTACTATGTGATAGGCGTGGGTTTGGTGTGTCATTATGTATTGTCGTGCAGATATAAGCTAACTAGGAGGGTGAATACGTAGGCTTGAACTATAGCTACTGCGAATTCGAGGATTGTTAGTAGAGCTAAAATAGTAAATGTAATAAGTGCTGTTGTGGTATTGATATTTAATAATGCAAGGGTAGCTCCTCCGATTAAGTGAATTAATAAGTGCCCTGCTGTGATGTTGGCTGTTAATCGTACGGCAAGGGCTACTGGTTGGATGAAGAGGCTGATGGTTTCGATAATTACCAGTATTGGGATTAGTGGGGTAGGTGTTCCTTGTGGTAGGAAGTGGGCGAGTGATGCTTTGGTTTTGTTGCGGAAGCCTGTAACTACGGCCCCTGCTCATAGGGGAATAGCCATGCCTAAATTTATTGATAGTTGTGGTGGTTGGTGTAAATGAATGGGGTAATAAGCCTAATAAATTTGTAGACCCAATAAATAGAATTAGGGACATTAATATCAATGTTCATGTTTGTCCTTTGGTGTTGTGAGTGCTTATTATTTGTTTTGACATGAGTTGAAGTGCTCATTGTTGGAGGGAGATAAGGCGGTTATTAATTAGTCGGTTTGATGTAGGAAATAGTAAGCTAGGGAATATAATGACGAGAGTAACAAGGGGGAGGCCTAGAATTACAGGGGTAATGAAAGAGGTAATAGATTTTCGTTCATTTTGTTTCTCAAGGGGCGTCTTGTTTTGGCGTTTTTGTTGTTATTAATTTTGGGTTATAGTAGAAATCGTGTTTTGAGATTTTTAATTGGAGAACAATAAAGAGGACTAAAAATATTGATAGAATTGTCGTGAGTCACGTTGATGTGTCTAGTTGTGGCATGTCATCAAGGAGAGTGTTGTGCTCTCGGTCTTTAACTTAAAAGGTTAATGCTGGCATAGCTTCTTGATGACTTATAACATTGATGCAGATCACTTTTCAAAATATTCTAATGGGACTAGTTCGAGAACGATTGGTATGAAACTATGATTTGATCCGCAGATTTCTGAGCATTGGCCGTAAAATAGGCCTGGACGAGTTGATATGAGGGTTGTTTGATTTAAACGGCCTGGAATTGCGTCTGTTTTTAGTCCTAGAGAGGGAACTGCTCATGAGTGTAAAACGTCTTCGGAGGAGATTAGTATTCGAATTGTTATTTCTATAGGTAATACAGCTCGGTTATCTACTTCTAGTAATCGTAGTTCTCCAGGTTTCAATTCTGATGTTGGAATTATATAGGAGTCGAAGCTTAAGTCTTCATAGTCTGTGTACTCATAACTTCAGTATCATTGATGTCCTATGGTCTTTACTGTGAGAGATGGGTTGTTGATTTCGTCTATTATGTATAGAATTCGTAGGGATGGGAGAGCAATTATAATCAGAATAATGGCTGGTAGAATGGTTCAGATTGTTTCTTCTACTTCTTGTGCGTCTATGGTGCTGGTATGGGTTAGTTTTGTTGTTAGTATCAGTAAGATAATATAGAGTACTAGTGAGCTAATTAGGAAAACAATTATCAGAGTGTGATCGTGAAAGTGTAGCAGTTCTTCTATGATGGGTGATGTTGCGTCTTGAAAGCCTAGCTGTACGGGATATGCCATATGAGATGTACGGGACTTTCACCTGTAATTTAATCTTGACAAGGTTATGTAATGTTTTACTAACATCTCGTTTATTGAGAGAGACATAGTGGTTATGGTGTTGGCTTGAAACCGATAATAGGGGGTTCAATTCCTTCCTCTCTTATTTTAGGTTAATGTATGTAGGTTCTTCAAATGTGTGATATGGTGGAGGGCATCCGTTTAGTCATTCTAGATTTGTTGTGGTTAGGTCCACGGTTAAGACTTCCCGTTTGGATGCAAATGCTTCTCAGATGATAAAAGTCATTAATATTACTGCCGTTAGTGAGATGAATGAGCCTATAGATGAAATAGTGTTTCATATTGTATATGCGTCTGGGTAATCGGAGTATCGTCGTGGTATACCAGATAGCCCTAAGAAATGTTGTGGGAAGAAGGTCATGTTAACACCTACAAATATAATTGCGAAATGGATTTTGGCTCATGTGTCATTAAGGGTGTAGCCTGAGAATAAGGGAAATCAATGTACAAATCCTCCTATGATAGCGAATACAGCTCCTATTGATAGTACGTAGTGGAAATGTGCTACCACATAGTATGTGTCGTGGAGAACGATGTCAAGGGAGGAGTTGGCTAAAACAATTCCAGTTAGTCCTCCAACTGTAAAAAGGAAAATGAAAGCCTAGGGCTCATATTATAGCGGGGGATCATTTGATATTTCCTCCGTGAAGTGTTGCTAGCCAACTAAAGACTTTTATCTCCGGTTGGGATAGCAATAATTATAGTAGCGGATGTAAAGTAAGCTCGTGTATCGACGTCTATTCCGACTGTGAATATATGATGGGCTCATACAATAAATCCTAGAAATCCAATTGATATTATGGCTCATACTATTCCTATATATCCAAATGGCTCTTTTTTTCCTGAATAGTAGGTTACGATGTGGGAGATTATTCCAAAGCCAGGTAAAATTAGAATATATACTTCGGGGTGTCCAAAAAATCAGAATAAGTGTTGATATAAGATAGGGTCTCCTCCTCCTGCTGGGTCAAAGAAAGTTGTATTCAGGTTTCGGTCTGTTAGTAATATTGTGATGCCAGCTGCTAATACAGGAAGTGAGAGGAGGAGTAGTACGGCAGTGATCAGTACAGATCACACGAACAGGGGGGTCTGGTATTGTGATATTGCGGGAGGTTTTATGTTAATAATAGTTGTAATAAAATTAATGGCTCCTAAAAATTGAGGAAACACCTGCTAGGTGTAGGGAGAAAATGGTCAGGTCTACTGAGGCTCACTGCGTGGGCTAGATTACCTGCTAGAGGGGGATATACGGTTCAACCCGTCCCTGCTCCGGCTTCGACTATAGAGGATGCTAGGAGTAATAGGAAAGAAGGGGGGAGGAGCCAAAAACTTATATTATTTATCCGAGGGAATGCTATATCAGGGGCTCCAATCATTAGAGGAACTAGCCAGTTGCCAAACCCTCCAATTATAATAGGCATTACTATAAAGAAGATTATTACGAATGCGTGTGCAGTTACAATTACGTTGTAGATTTGGTCATCTCCAAGTAGAGTTCCGGGTTGGCCTAACTCAGCACGAATTAGTAAGCTCAGAGCGGTTCCTACAATGCCGGCTCAGGCACCAAATAGAAGATAAAGGGTACCGATATCTTTATGATTAGTTGAAAATAATCAGCGGTTTATGAACATGGGTAAAATGGCTGAGTAAAGCAATAGACTGTAAATCTAAGAATAGAGGTTTGATTCCTCTTTTTACCAGGTCCTGTAGTGAATTAACATATTGAATTGCAAATTCAAAGGAGCAGCTTCAAACTCTGCCGGGGCTTCTCCCGCCTTTTTTTTCTTGCGGCGGGAGAAGTAGATTGAAGCCAGTTATTTAGGGTATTTAGCTGTTAACTAAAGTTTCGTGGGGGTGGGACCCACCAATCTAGTGAGGATTTAGCTTAATTAAAGTAGTTGATTTGCATTCAATTGATGTAAGATATGATCTTGCAGTCCTTATCAGGAATTAAGTAAATTATACTTGCTTAGGGCTTTGAAGGCTCTTGGTCTATTTAACCTAAATTCCTATTCTAGGATTGAGAGAATTGGTGTAAGTGGTAGTAGTATAGTGGACAATACGGTTATTGTTGGTAGGAGGGTTATTCGTTTTATGGTTGAGAATTGTCATTTTATTTTTATGTTGTTTGTGGAAGGGAACATAGTAAGTGTGGTGGATTATGCCAGTCGTATGTAGAAATATAGGTTTAGTAGTGCTGTAATTTGCTATGAAGGTAGGTAGGATAAAGCTATTGTTTTTTGTCATTTCTTGAATAATTATTCATTTTGGCATAAATCCTGATAGTGGGGGGAGTCCTCCTATTGATAGGAGGGTAATGAGAATTAGAATAGTTATGATGGGTGTTTTGTTTCATGTGTGTGATAGTGATAGAGTGGTTTGTGGTTGAGTTGGCTATAAATAGTGTAAATATGGTGGAAGTTATGATGATGTAAATGATTAGGTTTAGTAATGTTATGGTGGGATTGTATGGTAAAATTGCTGTTATTCAGCCTATGTGGGCAATTGATGAGTAAGCTATAATTTTTCGTAGTTGGGTTTGGTTTTATCCTCCTCAGCCTCCGATTATAATGGATAGAATTGATAGGGTTAAGATTATATTTAGGTTGATGGATTGGGATACTTGGTAAAGTACCGATATGGGTGCTAGTTTTTGTCATGTAAGTAAGATTAGGCCTGAAGATAGAGGGATGCCTTGTGTTACTTCTGGGACTCAGAAGTGGAATGGGGCTATTCCTAGTTTTATGGCGAGGGCTATTGTTATGAGTATGGAGGCTGTTGGGTTAAATAGTTTTATTACGGTTCATTGGCCTGAGAATATTAAGTTGATGATAATGGCTATTATTAGTAGTATTGAGGCTGTTGATTGAGTTAGGAAATATTTAGTTGATGCTTCTGTGGCTCGTGGGTTGTGTTTTTTTATTATAATAGGAATGATGGCGAGTATATTTATTTCAAATCCGATTCAGATGAGTAGTCAGTGGGAGCTAATTATAACGATAATGGTTCCAAGTATTATAGTTATTAAGATAATAATGAGAGTGATTGGGTTTATTAGTACGGGAAGGATACAAACCAACATTTTCGGGGTATGGGCCCGATAGCTTAATTAGCTGACCTTACTATTAGAATTTGGTGTAATTGGGAGCACGAAGAGTTTTGAGTTCTTAGGAGTAGGTTCAATTCCTATAGTTCTAGAAATAAGAGGATTTAAACCTCTATAATTTACTCTATCAAAGTAACTCTTTTGTCAGACATATTTCTTATGTTTGTGGGGGGATACTTGATAGGAGAATAGGTAGAGATACATGTCATATGCATAGGGCTAGCGTTAGGGGTAGAAAATTTTTTTCATAATAAGTGCATCAGTTGATCATAGCGGAATCGGGGGTAGGATGCTCGGATTCATAGGAAGGTCATTGTGAGTAGTAGTGATTTGATGATAAAGTTAATTGCGTAGAGTTCTGGTATGTATGGGTTATGGGATGCTCCTAGGAAGAGGGTTGTTGTGAAGATATTTATTATAATAATGTTTGCATATTCTGCTATAAAGAATAGGGCGAATGGTCCTGCGGCGTATTCTACATTAAAGCCCGATACTAGTTCAGATTCTCCTTCAGTAAGATCAAATGGTGCTCGGTTTGTTTCTGCTAGTGTTGAAATGAATCATATTATTGCTAAGGGTCATGCTGGGAAGATTAGTCATACTTGTTCTTGTGTAATGATTAATGTAGAGAGAGTGAAGGATCCATTTATTAGTAAGATTGATTAGTAAGATAATTGCTAGTGTAACTTCATATGAAATTGTTTGTGCTACTGCTCGTAGGGCTCCAATAAGAGCGTATTTTGAGTTGGAGGCTCAGCCTGATCAGAGGATCGAGTATACGGCTAAGCTTGATATAGCTAATATGAAAAGGATTCCTAAGTTTATATTGATGAGGGGATAGGGTATGGGTAGGGGGATTCATATAGTTAAGGCTAGGGTTAGGGCTAGGATGGGGGCTAGAATAAATATTGAGATTGAGGATGTGGCAGGTCGTAGGGGTTCTTTAATGAAAAGTTTGATTGCATCGGCGATGGGTTGGAGTAAGCCATATGGTCCTACAATATTTGGGCCTTTTCGGAGTTGTATGTAGCCTAGGATTTTTCGTTCAACTAGTGTAAGAAAAGCTACGGCTAGAAGAATGGGGATAATAAGTGTTAAGATGTTGAGTATAAACATTATGTTAAGGAGAGGATTTGAATCTCTGAGTATAAAGGTTTAAGTTTTACGCAATTACCGGGCTCTGCCACCTTAACTGGGCCCTTTTCTAGGGCAGGTATTGTTTGTGAGGTCAATTGAGATAAAGTCATTGATTGATTTAAGGCGCTTTGTTGAAGTTGGCCTTATTTCTCTTGTCCTTTCGTACTGGGAGAAATACATAACAGATAGAAACCGACCTGGATTACTCCGGTCTGAACTCAGATCACGTAGGACTTTAATCGTTGAACAAACGAACCTTTGATAGCGGTTGCACCATCGGGGTGTCCTGATCCAACATCGAGGTCGTAAACCCTATTGTCGATATGGACTCTTGAATAGGATTGCGCTGTTATCCCTAGGGTAACCTTGTTCCGTTGATCAAGTCTTTGGATCAATAAACGATAGTTTGATTTGACTTGTGGGTCTAGTCTTTAAAATCGTTCGGAGGATTTTTTGTTCTCCGAGGTCACCCCAACCAAAACTGCTAGTCCATAAAGAGTGTTGTTATCCCTTAATGGTTAAGTTTATTTTCTTTGGACTAGTTAGTTAAAGCTCCATAGGGTCTTCTCGTCTTGTTGGTTTATTCCCGCCTCTTCACGGGAAGGTCAATTTCACTGATTGGAAGTAAGAGACAGTAAAACCCTCGTGTGGCCGTTCATACAAGTCCTTATTTAGAGAACAAATGATTATGCTACCTTTGCACGGTCAGGATAACCGCGGCCGTTTAACGTCTAGTCACTGGGCAGGCAGTGCCTCCAATACTGGGGATGCTGGAGGTGATGTTTTTGGTAAACAGGCGGGATTTGTGTTTGCCGAGTTCCTTTTACTTCTTTTAATCTTTCCTGGGTGCACTCCTGTGTTGGATTAACAGTATAATTAATAAATTATTTATTGTTGGGTTATTTTTATTTACTGTTAACAGTCAGAGTATTATCAGATACTGACTTAAACTTGTGCAAGGAGAAAATATTTCTTGTTACTCTTATTAACATTATTGCTTCTATTTAGTAATAGAATAGTCCAGTACTAGGTCTAGGAGTTGGTTATATTGTTGTTGGGATTAGTATTGTTTTTATTGTTGAGCTTTAACGCTTTCTTAATAGATGGCTGCTTTTAGGCCTACTATGGTGTTGTAAGATCTTACTCTCTAGTGAAGGTTGTACCCATTTCTAAAAGGCTGTACCTTTTTAGACTAACTTTTAAAGATACAGTGAGATTTGTTTATATTTTTTGGTATCTTTAAAGCTGAACTAGATTCATTTTCTGGACAACCAGCTATCACCAGGCTCGTTAGGCATGTCACCTCTACTTATAGATCTTCTCACTATTTTGCCACATAGATGAGTTGGTTCTAATAAACTGTCTATAGGTAGCTCGTCTGGTTTCGGGTTACTTAGCTGAAATTCGTTTTGTTAAGTTTTTTGCTCGTTAATTCATTATGCAAAAGGTACAAGGGTTAATCTTTGCTTTTTTGTACTTTGATTATTTTCTTTCATCGTTCCCTTACGGTACTTTCTCTATAGCGCCATGTTTAGAATTTCTATCTCCTATACTTTAATAGGGTAAATGTTTTGTTTTAGTATGTTTTGGTTATTGGATTGAAGAGTGGGGGTTTGGGCTAGGCATAGTTCAAAACTTTCACAGTACACGAAATCTTCTAGGTGTAAACTAGATGCTTTAATTAAGCTATGTCTTGGTTTGTCCAAGCACACTTTCCAGTATGCTTACCTTGTTACGACTTACCTCCTCTCGTGTAATTGGTGCATGTAAATAGGTTTGGGTGCATATATTTACTTGAGGAGGGTGACGGGCGGTGTGTGCGTGCTTCATGGCCTGGTTCAACTAAGCACTCTATTCTTAGTTTACTACTAAATCCTCCTTTGGCTGTTAGTTTCATAATGGCTTTCGTATTAAGTTTTCTTGGATAGAAAATGTAGCCCATTTCTTCCCATTCCATAGGTTACACCTTGACCTAACGTTTTTATGTGTTATGATTGAGCTTACTTTTGTTCCTTTTCAGGGTTTGCTGAAGATGGCGGTATACAGACTGTATTAGCAAGGATTGGTGAGGTTTATCGGGGTTTATCGATTATAGAACAGGCTCCTCTAGAAGGGTGTAAAGCACCGCCAAGTCCTTTGAGTTTTGGGCCGTTGCCGGTAGTACTCTGGCGAATAATCTTGTTATTGCAATTATTTATGTTTAGGGCTAAGCATAGTGGGGTATCTAATCCCAGTTTGGGTCTTAGCTATAGTGTGTCAGTTGTCGTAGAGTTACTTTCGTCACTTATTTTTGTTATAATTATGGCTTTTTACAGCTTAATTAGGATTTAACTCTATTTGGTGTAGTACTTAACACGTTTTACGCCGTGTTCCTGTTAGCTTGGGTTAGTCGTATGACCGCGGTGGCTGGCACGAGATTTACCAACCCTAGTTAATATGGCTTAGTCGAACTTTCGTTCATGGCTTAAATTTTGTCACTGCTGTTTCCCGTGGGGGTGTGGTTAAGCAAGGCGTTATGAGCTACAGGGTGTGTGCTTGATACCTGCTCCTCTTAGTCCTGCTGATTCGGAGGGCGCTACTCACCGGGGTGCGGATGCTTGCATGTGTAAGTCTATTGAAAGTTAACAGGAAGGCCAGGACCAAACCTATGTGTTTATGGAGTTGGTTTACCTCATCTAGGCATTTTCAGTGCCTTGCTTTAAATTTAAGCTACATTAACCATGTAGTATGTAAGCAGACCCAGGCACCTATATGTCTATCTTGTTTGGAGTGTGAATTTGAGTATTGGGGGTGAGATAAATTTATATTGATACTTAGGGGGAAGTATGTTAAAAATGGTGGTTAATATTTAAGAGGGGGGGGGGGGAAATATAATAGGTATGTCCTGTAACCATTGACTGAAATGCCCATGCCTACCATTATGGGGATGCTCAAGATGCAGTTAAGTCCAGCTACAATTTATGCTCCGGGTCGGGGCCTTTGACGGCCATAGCTGAGTCCATGCATCCCCGAAAATTAAAAAATACCAAATGTATGACAGCACAGTTATGTGTGAGCATGGGCTGATTAGTAATTAGTCCATCGAGATGTCTTATTTAAGAGGAAAGAATGGGCGGTTTTAGATGAGATGGCCCTGAAGAAAGAACCAGATGTCTGATAAAGTTCATTAAATAGCTACCCCCACGTTTAATGGGCCCGGAGCGAGAAGAGAAATCCCTGCCAAGCGGGTTGCTGGTTTCACGCGGCATGGTCGGTAAGCTCGTGATCTAGTGGACGGGATACGCCATGGTGACGAGGATAGATTTGACTTTATGCGCTATGTACGATCTAAGCAGGAAATGTCCTATGTACTATAGATAATTTTTATTGTACTTGCTTATATGCAAGGGGAAAATCATTTAATGTACTATATACATATTATATCTTTATTACATTAATTATGATGTACATGCTTATATGCATGGGGTAGATCATGTAATGTAATATATACATAGTATGTCTTTATTACATTAATTATAATGTACATACTGCACACAAAGTAGGTCATGTAGTATACTGCATTTATGTATGTTTTTTATTATTACTTCAGTGTATATATTCATACATATAGGATGGATCATGTGGTGTGCTAGACGCATATCATGTTTACATTGTATGAGTGTTAGTGGGTATGTTTGGGCAAATGACATGGTGTGTCTGTGTGTAGTACTCGTACATGTGTCTATTGAGGTGAGTTATTAAGCATGTTGTTACACGTGCAAGCTTATAGAGTGGGAGATTTGTGTTCGTATGTTTAAAAATTTTAGCGGATTTTATACTGGGGAGGTTCTTAGTGTTTTTGGGGGTATATCAATAGACGCAATTAATAGTGGTTCAGGAATAGTTTAAGTAGAACTTCAGCTTTGGGTGTTGATGGTGAGGCTATCGCTTCTTCCTTGAGTCTTAGGGAGGTTAATTGTTCTCCTTTTCTGGTTTACAAGACCAGCGTATTAATTTTACTACAAAGACTTGTCTTCATTTCAGGAGATTGTTTTCGATGGTGCTGGCTAGTGGTATTATTGCCAGGATGATGAGGAAATATATGATGGATGCTAATTGTCCGATGGTGATGTAGGGGTGTTCAACCGGTTGTCCTCCGATTCATGTAAGTGTTAATAGGTCTGCTATTAAAAGTCAGAATATGCATTGGCTGATTGGTCGGAACATTATGCTTCGTTGTTTGGATGTGTGGAGGAAGGGTACGAGTGTTAAGATCAAGATGGAAAGGACTAAGGCTAGGACTCCTCCCAGTTTATTGGGGATTGATCGTAGGATTGCGTATGCAAATAGGAAATACCATTCTGGCTTAATGTGGGAGGGTGTACTGAGTGGGTTTGCTGGAGTATAATTATCCGGGTCTCCGAGTAGGTCGGGAGTGAATAGTACTAGTGATATGAGGATGAGGATTAATAGTATGATGCCTAGGATGTCCTTGATGGTGTAATAAGGGTGAAATGGAATTTTGTCTGTGTCTGATGGAATTCCTGTGGGGTTGTTGGATCCTGTTTCGTGGAGGAAAATAAGTGGATTATGGTGAGAGCTACAATGATAATGGGAGGATGAAGTGGAAAGCGAAGAATCGGGTGAGGGTGGCTTTGTCTACTGAAAATCCCCCTCAGATTCATTCAACTAGGTTGGTGCCAATGTATGGGATTGCCGAGAGGAGGTTGGTAATGACTGTTGCTCCTCAGAATGATATCTGTCCTCATGGTAGGACATAGCCTATGAATGCTGTGGCTATTGTTGTAAATAGGAGAATTACTCCGATGTTTCATGTTTCTAAGAAGGTATATGATCCGTAATATAGGCCACGTCCTACATGCATAAATAGGCAGATAAAAAATATTGATGCTCCGTTTGCGTGCATATAATCGGATGATTCAGCCATAGTTTACGTCTCGACAAATGTGGGTTACAGAGGAGAATGCTATTGTTGTATCGGATGTGTAGTGTATTGCTAGGAATAGGCCTGTTAAGATTTGTAGAGCTAAGCAAGTGCCTAGGAGGGATCCAAAGTTTCATCATGATGAGATGTTTGATGGAGTTGGGAGGTCAATGAGTGCGTTGTTTACGATTTTTATTAGTGGGTGAGTTTTTCGGATGTTGATCATTAGTGTTCTTGTAGTTGAATAACAACGATGGTTTTTCATATCATTAGTCCATGGTTAGATTCCATGCAGGAATAATGATTATGTACATTGTATTTATTTTAAGTGTAATTTTTGTGATGGGCTTTGTAGGGTTTTCTTCAAAACCTTCGCCTATTTATTGGGGGGTTGGGATTGATTGTGAGTGGTGGGGTTGGGTGTGGTATTGTGTTAAATTATGGTGGTTCTTTTTTAGGTTTAATGGTTTTTTTTTAGTTGGTATAATGGTGGTTTTTGGTTATACGACAGCTATGGCTACTGAGCAGTATCCTGAGGTTTGGGTTTCTAATAAGGTTGTTTTAGGAACGTTTATTACTGGTTTGTTGATGGAGTTTTTTATAATTTACTATGTGTTGAAGGATAAGGAGGTGGAGATTGTGTTTAAGTTTAATGGTATGGGGGATTGGGTAATTTATGATACAGGGGATTCTGGGTTTTTTAGTGAGGAGGCCATGGGGATTGCTGCTTTGTACAGCTATGGTACTTGATTAGTTATTGTTACTGGTTGATCTTTATTAATTGGTGTAGTGGTGATTATAGAGATTACTCGTGGAAATTAAGTAGAATTGTGCTAGTGAAAATCGTAATTAGGAAGGAAAGGAAATATAATTTAATTAAGCCTTTTTGGTTTGTGATTATGATAGATGTTTTTATTTGGGTTAGTGAGATGGTTTTTGGTATAATGGTTTCTAGTCAGGTTAGGTCTAGAAGGGAGGATGCTGATTTTTGGCTTATTGTTAGATTTATATAGGGGGTTAAGCGGTGTATGACTGTGGGATAATATCCTAGTAGGTTAGAAAATTTGAATATGTTTGATGGGTAATTGAACTTTAAGTAGTGGGTTATGTTGTTAATTTCTAGTGCTAGAATAAAGCCTAGGATTGTAATTGTTAGGGCGGTGATTTTTAGGTAGTAGGGTATAGTTGTTTGGGGAATGGTTGTTGGGGGGATGTTGTTAGAAATGATGAATCCTGCGAAAAGACTTCCGATTAGTAAGCGTTTAATTGAGTTAATTAGGAATGGGTTGTTTTCATTAATAGAAATAAGGGTTGGGAATCGGGGTTGTCCTAGGAGTGTGAAGAAAATAATACGGGTACTGTAGATAGCTGTGAAGGAGATGGCGATTAGTGTTATTAAGAGGGCTCAGGCGTTGGTATATGACGTGTTGGCGGATTCAATAATTAGATCTTTGGAGTAGAATCCGGTGAGGAAAGGTATTCCTGTTAGTGCAAGGCTGCCAATAATAAGGGCTGTTGCGGTGAATGGTATGGCTTTAAATAGGCCTCCTATTTTTCGAATATCTTGTTCGTTATTTAGATTGTGGATGATGGAGCCGGAGCATAGAAATAATATGGCTTTGAAGAAAGCGTGGGTGCAGATGTGAAGAAGTGCTAGGTGAGGCTGGTTAATTCCAATTGTTACTATCATAAGGCCGAGTTGGCTGGATGTAGAGAAGGCGATGATTTTTTTAATGTCATTTTGGGTGAGGGCACATATTGCTGTAAATAGTGTGGTAATGGCTCCTAGGCATAGTATAGTAGATTGGATGTGTTTATTGTTTTCTGTTAATGGATAAAAGCGGATTAGTAAGAAAATACCTGCTACTACTATTGTACTTGAGTGGAGTAATGCTGAGACAGGTGTCGGACCCTCTATTGCGGAGGGTAATCATGGGTGCAGGCTAAATTGTGCGGATTTTCCGGTTGCGGCTAGAATTAGTCCTATTAGAGGTAGATTTGAGTTCTCTGGTTTTAGTAAGAAGATTTGTTGAAGGTCTCAAGTGTTGAGGTTAATTAGGAATCATGCTATTGCTAGGATAAATCCGATGTCGCCAATGCGGTTATATAGGATTGCTTGTAGAGCTGCTGTGTTTGCGTCTGCTCGTCCGTATCACCATCCAATTAGTAGAAATGATATAATTCCGACTCCTTCTCAGCCAATGAATAGTTGAAAGATGTTATTTGCAGTGACGAGGATGAGTATTGTGATAAGAAATAAGAGTAAGTACTTAAAAAATTGGTTGATGTTGGGGTCGGAATGTATGTATCATATTGAGAATTCTATGATGGATCATGTGACGAATAGTGATACTGGGATAAATATTGTCGAGAAGTAATCTATTTTGAAGCTGAGAGATAGTTTGAGGGTTTGGATGGTTAGTCAGTGTCAGTTTGAAATAATTATTTCTTGTCCTGTATGAATAAATATTATAGTGGGAATTATACTAGTGATAAAGGCGTATGAAATGGTTGTTTTTACGTAAAGTGGGTAATTGGTGAATTTGTGGGTGCTAAGACTAGTTGTCATGATGGGTACGGTTAGTAGGATTAGGGTAGTTAGTGTGAGGGATGGGAACAGGTTTATTACTTTTATTTGGAGTTGCACCAATTTTTTGGTTCCTAAGACCAATGGATAACTGCTATCCTTTAAAAGTTTGAAAAAGCCATGTTGTCAGGCATGGGAGCATAGAATTAGCAGTTCTTGCATACTTTTTCGGTAAATAAGAAGGTGATAGGCTTCTATTGTTAGATTCACAATCTAATGTTTTTTTAAACTATATTTACAGTATAGGGGTCCTAGGATAATTTTTGGGTTTAGGGATAGAAGCAGTAGTGGTAGTATGTGTAGTGATATGAGTGCATTTTCTCGTGTGAAGGAAGGTGAAATGTTATTGATATGATGAGTGTATTTGCCCCGTTGTGTTGTGATTAGTATATAGAGGGTGTAGAGAGTAGTGATTACTATGTTAAGTCCTATTAGAATAATTGTGATATTAGATCATGAAAAAGTCGATATTACTACAAATAGTTCTCCGATTAGGTTGATTGTTGGGGGTAGAGCCAGGTTGGTTAGACTTGCTAGGAGTCATCAGGTGGCTATTAGTGGAAGAAGTGTTTGTAGGCCGCGGGCTAAGATTATTGTACGGCTGTGAATTCGTTCGTAGTTAGAATTTGCTAGGCAGAAAAGTATAGAGGATGTAAGGCCGTGGGCAATTATCAGGGCGGTGGCTCCTATGTAGCTTCAGGGTGTTTGGATTAGGATTGCAACGATGACAAGTGCCATGTGGCTAATAGAGGAGTACGCGATGAGTGATTTCAGGTCCGTTTGACGAAGGCAAATTGAGCTGGTTATGATTATGCCTCATAGTGATAGCATGATGAATGGGTATGCTATAAAGTCGGTGATTGGATCTAGGAGAAGCGTAATTCGTAACATGCCGTATCCTCCTAGTTTTAGTAGGATTGCTGCAAGAACTATGGAGCCTGCAATTGGGGCTTCTACGTGGGCTTTGGGTAGTCAGAGATGAAGTCCGTATAGTGGTATTTTTACTATAAAGGCTATTATGCATGCTAGTCACATGAAGGTGTTGGATCAGGAGCTGGGTATTGGTTGTACTCAGTATTGTAGAATTAGGAAGTTTAGGGATCCTATTGTGTTTTGAATATAGATTAGTGCAACTAGTAAGGGTAGGGATCCTGCTAGTGTATAAAACAAGAAGTAGAGACCGGCATTTAGGCGTTCTGTTTGGTTCCCTCATCGGGTAATAATAATGAGTGTGGGAACTAGTGTTGCTTCAAATATAATATAAAAGAGAATTAGTTCTGTAGCAGAGAATGTCATAATTAGAAATAGTTGTAATAGGATTAGTATTGAGATGAAGAATTTTTTTCGGGCTGGGTTTTCTTTTGATAGGTGATGCTGGCTAGCTATAAGTATTAAGGGGAGGAGTCATATGGTTAGAATAAGTAGTGGTGTAGATAAGGAGTCGGAGAAGAAAGTTAATGAGAAGTTGAGGCTGTTATCGCCAAATTGGTTTATAAGGAGTAGGCTTGTAAGGCTAATTAGTAAGCTGTGGAGTGTGGAGTTAATTCAGATTATGTTATTTTTTGATAGCCAGGTTAGGGGTATAAGTATTATTGTGGAAATAATGTATTTTAGCATTGTAGCAGATTAAGGTTTTGTACGTAGTCGGTGCCGTATGTGTTTGATACCATTACTAGCAAGGATAGGCCTAGTGCTGCTTCGCAGGCTGCGAAAACTAGTAGAATAATGGGTATTATACTGGCTAAAGTGAAGTGTGAGTTTAGGATTATTAGGGTAGCTATAACGAATAAGGACAATATTATTCCTTCCAGGCATAGGAGGGAGGATATTAGGTGAGATCGATACATTAGTAATCCCGTGAGAGATACTATGAATGCTATTATAATATTTATGTATACGAGGGACATTTGGTACTTATGAGTTTGATCATAATCTAATGAGTCGAAATCATTTATTTTGGTTTAAACTAAGTACCATATTCGGTCCATTCTAATCCTTTTTGGGTTCATTCATAGGCTAGGCTTGTGGCTAGTAGGAAAATTAGGAGAAGGGATATAGTAAGCATTGTGTTAAGGTTAGTTGTTTGTGAGGCCCATGGTAGTGGTAGAAGTAGTGCAATTTCTAGATCGAAGAGGAGGAATGTGATAGCTACTAGAAAGAATTTTATGGAGAAAGGAAGGCGAGCAGATCCTATGGGGTCGAATCCACATTCGTATGGGCTTGTTTTTTCTGAGTATACGTTTAGTTGGGGGAGTCAGAATGCGATGGTCACGAGCAATGTAGCTAGTGTAAAGTTAGTTAGGAGGGTAATTATAAGGTTTATTGTTCTTTTTCGGGTTAGGCCGAAGCTAACTGATTGGAAGTCAGTTGTACTAATTAATACTAAAAGAACATGAGCCTCATCAGTAGATGGAAACATAGAGGAAAAGTCATACTACGTCTACGAAGTGTCAATATCAGGCAGCGGCTTCGAAGCCGAAATGGTGATTGGAGGTAAAGTGAAATTTTAGTTGGCGGAGGAAGCAGACAATTAAGAAAGTAGATCCAATAATGACATGGAGGCCGTGGAATCCTGTAGCTACGAAGAAAGTTGAGCCGTAAACTCCGTCTGAGATTGTAAAGGGAGCTTCATAGTATTCTGATGCTTGTAGAAGTGTAAAGTATACGCCTAACGTAATGGTGATGAATAAGGCTTGTAGCATGTGGTTACGGTTCCCTTCTATGAGGCTGTGGTGGGCTCAGGTAATGGAGACTCCTGAGGCTAGAAGGACAGAGGTGTTGAGTAGTGGGACTTCTAAGGGGTTAAGTGGGTGAATGCCTGTTGGGGGTCAGCAGCTGCCTAATTCGGGTGTAGGAGCAAGGCTTGAGTGATAGAAGGCTCAGAAGAAGCCAGTGAAGAATAGGACTTCGGAGACGATGAAGAGGATTATTCCGTAGCGAAGGCTTTTTTGGACAGCAGGAGTATGGTGGCCTTGAAAGGTACTTTCTCGGATTACATCTCGTCATCATTGGTATATTGTAAGTATGTTTGTTGTTAGGCCTAGGGTCAGTAGAGCTGTTGAATTGAAGTGAAATCACATGATGAGGCCAGATGTTATTAGGAGGGCAGATAGTGCTCCTGTGAGGGGTCAGGGACTTGGGTTTACTATGTGATAGGCGTGGGTTTGGTGTGTCATTATGTATTGTCGTGCAGATATAAGCTAACTAGGAGGGTGAATACGTAGGCTTGAACTATAGCTACTGCGAATTCGAGGATTGTTAGTAGAGCTAAAATAGTAAATGTAATAAGTGCTGTTGTGGTATTGATATTTAATAATGCAAGGGTAGCTCCTCCGATTAAGTGAATTAATAAGTGCCCTGCTGTGATGTTGGCTGTTAATCGTACGGCAAGGGCTACTGGTTGGATGAAGAGGCTGATGGTTTCGATAATTACCAGTATTGGGATTAGTGGGGTAGGTGTTCCTTGTGGTAGGAAGTGGGCGAGTGATGCTTTGGTTTTGTTGCGGAAGCCTGTAACTACGGCCCCTGCTCATAGGGGAATAGCCATGCCTAAATTTATTGATAGTTGTGTGGTTGGTGTAAATGAATGGGGTAATAAGCCTAATAAATTTGTAGACCCAATAAATAGAATTAGGGACATTAATATCAATGTTCATGTTTGTCCTTTGGTGTTGTGAGTGCTTATTATTTGTTTTGACATGAGTTGAAGTGCTCATTGTTGGAGGGAGATAAGGCGGTTATTAATTAGTCGGTTTGATGTAGGAAATAGTAAGCTAGGGAATATAATGACGAGAGTAACAAGGGGGAGGCCTAGAATTACAGGGGTAATGAAAGAGGTAAATAGATTTTCGTTCATTTTGTTTCTCAAGGGGCGTCTTGTTTTGGCGTTTTTGTTGTTATTAATTTTGGGTTATAGTAGAAATCGTGTTTTGAGATTTTTAATTGGAGAACAATAAAGAGGACTAAAAATATTGATAGAATTGTCGTGAGTCACGTTGATGTGTCTAGTTGTGGCATGTCATCAAGGAGAGTGTTGTGCTCTCGGTCTTTAACTTAAAAGGTTAATGCTGGCATAGCTTCTTGATGACTTATAACATTGATGCAGATCACTTTTCAAAATATTCTAATGGGACTAGTTCGAGAACGATTGGTATGAAACTATGATTTGATCCGCAGATTTCTGAGCATTGGCCGTAAAATAGGCCTGGACGAGTTGATATGAGGGTTGTTTGATTTAAACGGCCTGGAATTGCGTCTGTTTTTAGTCCTAGAGAGGGAACTGCTCATGAGTGTAAAACGTCTTCGGAGGAGATTAGTATTCGAATTGTTATTTCTATAGGTAATACAGCTCGGTTATCTACTTCTAGTAATCGTAGTTCTCCAGGTTTCAATTCTGATGTTGGAATTATATAGGAGTCGAAGCTTAAGTCTTCATAGTCTGTGTACTCATAACTTCAGTATCATTGATGTCCTATGGTCTTTACTGTGAGAGATGGGTTGTTGATTTCGTCTATTATGTATAGAATTCGTAGGGATGGGAGAGCAATTATAATCAGAATAATGGCTGGTAGAATGGTTCAGATTGTTTCTACTTCTTGTGCGTCTATGGTGCTGGTATGGGTTAGTTTTGTTGTTAGTATCAGTAAGATAATATAGAGTACTAGTGAGCTAATTAGGAAAACAATTATCAGAGTGTGATCGTGAAAGTGTAGCAGTTCTTCTATGATGGGTGATGTTGCGTCTTGAAAGCCTAGCTGTACGGGATATGCCATATGAGATGTACGGGACTTTCACCTGTAATTTAATCTTGACAAGGTTATGTAATGTTTTACTAACATCTCGTTTATTGAGAGAGACATAGTGGTTATGGTGTTGGCTTGAAACCGATAATAGGGGGTTCAATTCCTTCCTCTCTTATTTTAGGTTAATGTATGTAGGTTCTTCAAATGTGTGATATGGTGGAGGGCATCCGTTTAGTCATTCTAGATTTGTTGTGGTTAGGTCCACGGTTAAGACTTCCCGTTTGGATGCAAATGCTTCTCAGATGATAAAAGTCATTAATATTACTGCCGTTAGTGAGATGAATGAGCCTATAGATGAAATAGTGTTTCATATTGTATATGCGTCTGGGTAATCGGAGTATCGTCGTGGTATACCAGATAGCCCTAAGAAATGTTGTGGGAAGAAGGTCATGTTAACACCTACAAATATAATTGCGAAATGGATTTTGGCTCATGTGTCATTAAGGGTGTAGCCTGAGAATAAGGGAAATCAATGTACAAATCCTCCTATGATAGCGAATACAGCTCCTATTGATAGTACGTAGTGGAAATGTGCTACCACATAGTATGTGTCGTGGAGAACGATGTCAAGGGAGGAGTTGGCTAAAACAATTCCAGTTAGTCCTCCAACTGTAAAAAGGAAAATGAAGCCTAGGGCTCATATTATAGCGGGGGATCATTTGATATTTCCTCCGTGAAGTGTTGCTAGCCAACTAAAGACTTTTACTCCGGTTGGGATAGCAATAATTATAGTAGCGGATGTAAAGTAAGCTCGTGTATCGACGTCTATTCCGACTGTGAATATATGATGGGCTCATACAATAAATCCTAGAAATCCAATTGATATTATGGCTCATACTATTCCTATATATCCAAATGGCTCTTTTTTTCCTGAATAGTAGGTTACGATGTGGGAGATTATTCCAAAGCCAGGTAAAATTAGAATATATACTTCGGGGTGTCCAAAAAATCAGAATAAGTGTTGATATAAGATAGGGTCTCCTCCTCCTGCTGGGTCAAAGAAAGTTGTATTCAGGTTTCGGTCTGTTAGTAATATTGTGATGCCAGCTGCTAATACAGGAAGTGAGAGGAGGAGTAGTACGGCAGTGATCAGTACAGATCACACGAACAGGGGGGTCTGGTATTGTGATATTGCGGGAGGTTTTATGTTAATAATAGTTGTAATAAAATTAATGGCTCCTAAAATTGAGGAAACACCTGCTAGGTGTAGGGAGAAAATGGTCAGGTCTACTGAGGCTCCTGCGTGGGCTAGATTACCTGCTAGAGGGGGATATACGGTTCAACCCGTCCCTGCTCCGGCTTCGACTATAGAGGATGCTAGGAGTAATAGGAAAGAAGGGGGGAGGAGCCAAAAACTTATATTATTTATCCGAGGGAATGCTATATCAGGGGCTCCAATCATTAGAGGAACTAGCCAGTTGCCAAACCCTCCAATTATAATAGGCATTACTATAAAGAAGATTATTACGAATGCGTGTGCAGTTACAATTACGTTGTAGATTTGGTCATCTCCAAGTAGAGTTCCGGGTTGGCCTAACTCAGCACGAATTAGTAAGCTCAGAGCGGTTCCTACTATGCCGGCTCAGGCACCAAATAGAAGATAAAGGGTACCGATATCTTTATGATTAGTTGAAAATAATCAGCGGTTTATGAACATGGGTAAAATGGCTGAGTAAAGCAATAGACTGTAAATCTAAGAATAGAGGTTTGATTCCTCTTTTTACCAGGTCCTGTAGTGAATTAACATATTGAATTGCAAATTCAAAGGAGCAGCTTCAAACTCTGCCGGGGCTTCTCCCGCCTTTTTTTTCTTGCGGCGGGAGAAGTAGATTGAAGCCAGTTATTTAGGGTATTTAGCTGTTAACTAAAGTTTCGTGGGGGTGGGACCCACCAATCTAGTGAGGATTTAGCTTAATTAAAGTAGTTGATTTGCATTCAATTGATGTAAGATATGATCTTGCAGTCCTTATCAGGAATTAAGTAAATTATACTTGCTTAGGGCTTTGAAGGCTCTTGGTCTATTTAACCTAAATTCCTATTCTAGGATTGAGAGAATTGGTGTAAGTGGTAGTAGTATAGTGGACAATACGGTTATTGTTGGTAGGAGGGTTATTCGTTTTATGGTTGAGAATTGTCATTTTATTTTTATGTTGTTTGTGGAAGGGAACATAGTAAGTGTGGTGGAATATGCCAGTCGTATGTAGAAATATAGGTTTAGTAGTGCTGTAATTGCTATGAAGGTAGGTAGGATAATGCTATTGTTTTTTGTCATTTCTTGAATAATTATTCATTTTGGCATAAATCCTGATAGTGGGGGGAGTCCTCCTATTGATAGGAGGGTAATGAGAATTAGAATAGTTATGATGGGTGTTTTGTTTCATGTGTGTGATAGTGATAGAGTGGTTGTGGTTGAGTTGGCTATAAATAGTGTAAATATGGTGGAAGTTATGATGATGTAAATGATTAGGTTTAGTAATGTTATGGTGGGATTGTATGGTAAAATTGCTGTTATTCAGCCTATGTGGGCAATTGATGAGTAAGCTATAATTTTTCGTAGTTGGGTTTGGTTTAATCCTCCTCAGCCTCCGATTATAATGGATAGAATTGATAGGGTTAAGATTATATTTAGGTTGATGGATTGGGATACTTGGTAAAGTACCGATATGGGTGCTAGTTTTTGTCATGTAAGTAAGATTAGGCCTGAAGATAGAGGGATGCCTTGTGTTACTTCTGGGACTCAGAAGTGGAATGGGGCTATTCCTAGTTTTATGGCGAGGGCTATTGTTATGAGTATGGAGGCTGTTGGGTTAAATAGTTTTATTACGGTTCATTGGCCTGAGAATATTAAGTTGATGATAATGGCTATTATTAGTAGTATTGAGGCTGTTGATTGAGTTAGGAAATATTTAGTTGATGCTTCTGTGGCTCGTGGGTTGTGTTTTTTTATTATAATAGGAATGATGGCGAGTATATTTATTTCAAATCCGATTCAGATGAGTAGTCAGTGGGAGCTAATTATAACGATAATGGTTCCAAGTATTATAGTTATTAAGATAATAATGAGAGTGATTGGGTTTATTAGTACGGGAAGGATACAAACCAACATTTTCGGGGTATGGGCCCGATAGCTTAATTAGCTGACCTTACTATTAGAATTTGGTGTAATTGGGAGCACGAAGAGTTTTGAGTTCTTAGGAGTAGGTTCAATTCCTATAGTTCTAGAAATAAGAGGATTTAAACCTCTATAATTTACTCTATCAAAGTAACTCTTTTGTCAGACATATTTCTTATGTTTGTGGGGGGATACTTGATAGGAGAATAGGTAGAGATACATGTCATATGCATAGGGCTAGCGTTAGGGGTAGAAAATTTTTTCATAATAAGTGCATCAGTTGATCATAGCGGAATCGGGGGTAGGATGCTCGGATTCATAGGAAGGTCATTGTGAGTAGTAGTGATTTGATGATAAAGTTAATTGCGTAGAGTTCTGGTATGTATGGGTTATGGGATGCTCCTAGGAAGAGGGTTGTTGTGAAGATATTTATTATAATAATGTTTGCATATTCTGCTATAAAGAATAGGGCGAATGGTCCTGCGGCGTATTCTACATTAAAGCCCGATACTAGTTCAGATTCTCCTTCAGTAAGATCAAATGGTGCTCGGTTTGTTTCTGCTAGTGTTGAAATGAATCATATTATTGCTAAGGGTCATGCTGGGAAGATTAGTCATACTTGTTCTTGTGTAATGATTAATGTAGAGAGAGTGAAGGATCCATTTATTAGTAAGATTGATAGTAAGATAATTGCTAGTGTAACTTCATATGAAATTGTTTGTGCTACTGCTCGTAGGGCTCCAATAAGAGCGTATTTTGAGTTGGAGGCTCAGCCTGATCAGAGGATCGAGTATACGGCTAAGCTTGATATAGCTAATATGAAAAGGATTCCTAAGTTTATATTGATGAGGGGATAGGGTATGGGTAGGGGGATTCATATAGTTAAGGCTAGGGTTAGGGCTAGGATGGGGGCTAGAATAAATATTGAGATTGAGGATGTGGCAGGTCGTAGGGGTTCTTTAATGAAAAGTTTGATTGCATCGGCGATGGGTTGGAGTAAGCCATATGGTCCTACAATATTTGGGCCTTTTCGGAGTTGTATGTAGCCTAGGATTTTTCGTTCAACTAGTGTAAGAAAAGCTACGGCTAGAAGAATGGGGATAATAAGTGTTAAGATGTTGAGTATAAACATTTTGTTAAGGAGAGGATTTGAATCTCTGAGTATAAAGGTTTAAGTTTTACGCAATTACCGGGCTCTGCCACCTTAACTGGGCCCTTTTCTAGGGCAGGTATTGTTTGTGAGGTCAATTGAGATAAAGTCATTGATTGATTTAAGGCGCTTTGTTGAAGTTGGCCTTATTTCTCTTGTCCTTTCGTACTGGGAGAAATACATAACAGATAGAAACCGACCTGGATTACTCCGGTCTGAACTCAGATCACGTAGGACTTTAATCGTTGAACAAACGAACCTTTGATAGCGGTTGCACCATCGGGGTGTCCTGATCCAACATCGAGGTCGTAAACCCTATTGTCGATATGGACTCTTGAATAGGATTGCGCTGTTATCCCTAGGGTAACTTGTTCCGTTGATCAAGTCTTTGGATCAATAAACGATAGTTTGATTTGACTTGTGGGTCTAGTCTTTAAAATCGTTCGGAGGATTTTTTGTTCTCCGAGGTCACCCCAACCAAAACTGCTAGTCCATAAAGAGTGTTGTTATCCCTTAATGGTTAAGTTTATTTTCTTTGGACTAGTTAGTTAAAGCTCCATAGGGTCTTCTCGTCTTGTTGGTTTATTCCCGCCTCTTCACGGGAAGGTCAATTTCACTGATTGGAAGTAAGAGACAGTAAAACCCTCGTGTGGCCGTTCATACAAGTCCTTATTTAGAGAACAAATGATTATGCTACCTTTGCACGGTCAGGATACCGCGGCCGTTTAACGTCTAGTCACTGGGCAGGCAGTGCCTCCAATACTGGGGATGCTGGAGGTGATGTTTTTGGTAAACAGGCGGGATTTGTGTTTGCCGAGTTCCTTTTACTTCTTTTAATCTTTCCTGGGTGCACTCCTGTGTTGGATTAACAGTATAATTAATAAATTATTTATTGTTGGGTTATTTTTATTTACTGTTAACAGTCAGAGTATTATCAGATACTGACTTAAACTTGTGCAAGGAGAAAATATTTCTTGTTACTCATATTAACATTATTGCTTCTATTTAGTAATAGAATAGTCCAGTACTAGGTCTAGGAGTTGGTTATATTGTTGTTGGGATTAGTATTGTTTTTATTGTTGAGCTTTAACGCTTTCTTAATAGATGGCTGCTTTTAGGCCTACTATGGTGTTGTAAGATCTTACTCTCTAGTGAAGGTTGTACCCATTTCTAAAAGGCTGTACCTTTTTAGACTAACTTTTAAAGATACAGTGAGATTTGTTTATATTTTTTGGTATCTTTAAAGCTGAACTAAGATTCATTTTCTGGACAACCAGCTATCACCAGGCTCGTTAGGCATGTCACCTCTACTTATAGATCTTCTCACTATTTTGCCACATAGATGAGTTGGTTCTAATAAACTGTCTATAGGTAGCTCGTCTGGTTTCGGGTTACTTAGCTGAAATTCGTTTTGTTAAGTTTTTTGCTCGTTAATTCATTATGCAAAAGGTACAAGGGTTAATCTTTGCTTTTTTGTACTTTGATTATTTTCTTTCATCGTTCCCTTACGGTACTTTCTCTATAGCGCCATGTTTAGAATTTCTATCTCCTATACTTTAATAGGGGTAAATGTTTTGTTTTAGTATGTTTTGGTTATTGGATTGAAGAGTGGGGGTTTGGGCTAGGCATAGTTCAAAACATTCACAGTACACGAAATCTTCTAGGTGTAAACTAGATGCTTTAATTAAGCTATGTCTTGGTTTGTCCAAGCACACTTTCCAGTATGCTTACCTTGTTACGACTTACCTCCTCTCGTGTAATTGGTGCATGTAAATAGGTTTGGGTGCATATATTTACTTGAGGAGGGTGACGGGCGGTGTGTGCGTGCTTCATGGCCTGGTTCAACTAAGCACTCTATTCTTAGTTTACTACTAAATCCTCCTTTGGCTGTTAGTTTCATAATGGCTTTCGTATTAAGTTTTCTTGGATAGAAAATGTAGCCCATTTCTTCCCATTCCATAGGTTACACCTTGACCTAACGTTTTTATGTGTTATGATTGAGCTTACTTTTGTTCCTTTTCAGGGTTTGCTGAAGATGGCGGTATACAGACTGTATTAGCAAGGATTGGTGAGGTTTATCGGGGTTTATCGATTATAGAACAGGCTCCTCTAGAAGGGTGTAAAGCACCGCCAAGTCCTTTGAGTTTTGGGCCGTTGCCGGTAGTACTCTGGCGAATAATCTTGTTTTTGCAATTATTTATGTTTAGGGCTAAGCATAGTGGGGTATCTAATCCCAGTTTGGGTCTTAGCTATAGTGTGTCAGTTGTCGTAGAGTTACTTTCGTCACTTATTTTTGTTATAATTATGGCTTTTTACAGCTTAATTAGGATTTAACTCTATTTGGTGTAGTACTTTAACACGTTTTACGCCGTGTTCCTGTTAGCTTGGGTTAGTCGTATGACCGCGGTGGCTGGCACGAGATTTACCAACCCTAGTTAATATGGCTTAGTCGAACTTTCGTTCATGGCTTAAATTTTGTCACTGCTGTTTCCCGTGGGGGTGTGGTTAAGCAAGGCGTTATGAGCTACAGGGTGTGTGCTTGATACCTGCTCCTCTTAGTCCTGCTGATTCGGAGGGCGCTACTCACCGGGGTGCGGATGCTTGCATGTGTAAGTCTATTGAAAGTTAACAGGAAGGCCAGGACCAAACCTATGTGTTTATGGAGTTGGTATACTCATCTAGGCATTTTCAGTGCCTTGCTTTAAATTTAAGCTACATTAACCATGTAGTATGTAAGCAGACCCAGGCACCTATATGTCTATCTTGTTTGGAGTGTGAATTTGAGTATTGGGGGTGAGATAAATTTATATTGATACTTAGGGGGAAGTATGTTAAAAATGGTGGTTAATATTTAAGAGGGGGGGGGGGAAATATAATAGGTATGTCCTGTAACCATTGACTGAAATGCCCATGCCTACCATTATGGGGATGCTCAAGATGCAGTTAAGTCCAGCTACAATTTATGCTCCGGGTCGGGGCCTTTGACGGCCATAGCTGAGTCCAAGCATCCCCGAAAATTAAAAAATACCAAATGTATGACAGCACAGTTATGTGTGAGCATGGGCTGATTAGTAATTAGTCCATCGAGATGTCTTATTTAAGAGGAAAGAATGGGCGGTTTTAGATGAGATGGCCCTGAAGAAAGAACCAGATGTCTGATAAAGTTCATTAAATAGCTACCCCCACGATTAATGGGCCCGGAGCGAGAAGAGAAATCCCTGCCAAGCGGGTTGCTGGTTTCACGCGGCATGGTCGGTAAGCTCGTGATCTAGTGGACGGGATACGCATGGTGACGAGGATAGATTTGACTTTATGCGCTATGTACGATCTAAGCAGGAAATGTCCTATGTACTATAGATAATTTTTATTGTACTTGCTTATATGCAAGGGGAAAATCATTTAATGTACTATATACATATTATATCTTTATTACATTAATTATGATGTACATGCTTATATGCATGGGGTAAATCATGTAATGTAATATATACATAGTATGTCTTTATTACATTAATTATAATGTACATACTGCACACAAAGTAGGTCATGTAGTATACTGCATTTATGTATGTTTTTATTATATTACTTCAGTGTATATATTCATACATATAGGATGGATCATGTGGTGTGCTAGACGCATATCATGTTTACATTGTATGAGTGTTAGTGGGTATGTTTGGGCAAATGACATGGTGTGTCTGTGTGTAGTACTCGTACATGTGTCTATTGAGGTGAGTTATTAAGCATGTTGTTACACGTGCAAGCTTATAGAGTGGGAGATTTGTGTCGTATGTTTAAAAATTTTAGCGGATTTAATACTGGGGAGGTTCTTAGTGTTTTTGGGGGTATATCAATAGACGCAATTAATAGTGGTTCAGGGAATAGTTTAAGTAGAACTTCAGCTTTGGGTGTTGATGGTGAGGCTATCGCTTCTTCCTTGAGTCTTAGGGAGGTTAATTGTTCTCCTTTTCTGGTTTACAAGACCAGCGTATTAATTTTACTACAAAGACTTGTCTTCATTTCAGGAGATTGTTTTCGATGGTGCTGGCTAGTGGTATTATTGCCAGGATGATGAGGAAATATATGATGGATGCTAATTGTCCGATGGTGATGTAGGGGTGTTCAACCGGTTGTCCTCCGATTCATGTAAGTGTTAATAGGTCTGCTATTAAAAGTCAGAATATGCATTGGCTGATTGGTCGGAACATTATGCTTCGTTGTTTGGATGTGTGGAGGAAGGGTACGAGTGTTAAGATCAAGATGGAAAGGACTAAGGCTAGGACTCCTCCCAGTTTATTGGGGATTGATCGTAGGATTGCGTATGCAAATAGGAAATACCATTCTGGCTTAATGTGGGAGGGTGTACTGAGTGGGTTTGCTGGAGTATAATTATCCGGGTCTCCGAGTAGGTCGGGAGTGAATAGTACTAGTGATATGAGGATGAGGATTAATAGTATGATGCCTAGGATGTCCTTGATGGTGTAATAAGGGTGAAATGGAATTTTGTCTGTGTCTGATGGAATTCCTGTGGGGTTGTTGGATCCTGTTTCGTGGAGGAAAATTAAGTGGATTATGGTGAGAGCTACAATGATAAATGGGAGGATGAAGTGGAAAGCGAAGAATCGGGTGAGGGTGGCTTTGTCTACTGAAAATCCCCCTCAGATTCATTCAACTAGGTTGGTGCCAATGTATGGGATTGCCGAGAGGAGGTTGGTAATGACTGTTGCTCCTCAGAATGATATCTGTCCTCATGGTAGGACATAGCCTATGAATGCTGTGGCTATTGTTGTAAATAGGAGAATTACTCCGATGTTTCATGTTTCTAAGAAGGTATATGATCCGTAATATAGGCCTCGTCCTACATGCATAAATAGGCAGATAAAAAATATTGATGCTCCGTTTGCGTGCATATATCGGATGATTCAGCCATAGTTTACGTCTCGACAAATGTGGGTTACAGAGGAGAATGCTATTGTTGTATCGGATGTGTAGTGTATTGCTAGGAATAGGCCTGTTAAGATTTGTAGAGCTAAGCAAGTGCCTAGGAGGGATCCAAAGTTTCATCATGATGAGATGTTTGATGGAGTTGGGAGGTCAATGAGTGCGTTGTTTACGATTTTTATTAGTGGGTGAGTTTTTCGGATGTTGATCATTAGTGTTCTTGTAGTTGAATAACAACGATGGTTTTTCATATCATTAGTCATGGTTAGATTCCATGCAGGAATAATGATTATGTACATTGTATTTATTTTAAGTGTAATTTTTGTGATGGGCTTTGTAGGGTTTTCTTCAAAACCTTCGCCTATTTATGGGGGGTTGGGATTGATTGTGAGTGGTGGGGTTGGGTGTGGTATTGTGTTAAATTATGGTGGTTCTTTTTTAGGTTTAATGGTTTTTTTAGTTTATTTAGGGGGTATAATGGTGGTTTTTGGTTATACGACAGCTATGGCTACTGAGCAGTATCCTGAGGTTTGGGTTTCTAATAAGGTTGTTTTAGGAACGTTTATTACTGGTTTGTTGATGGAGTTTTTTATAATTTACTATGTGTTGAAGGATAAGGAGGTGGAGATTGTGTTTAAGTTTAATGGTATGGGGGATTGGGTAATTTATGATACAGGGGATTCTGGGTTTTTTAGTGAGGAGGCCATGGGGATTGCTGCTTTGTACAGCTATGGTACTTGATTAGTTATTGTTACTGGTTGATCTTTATTAATTGGTGTAGTGGTGATTATAGAGATTACTCGTGGAAATTAAGTAGAATTGTGCTAGTGAAAATCGTAATTAGGAAGGAAAGGAAATATAATTTAATTAAGCCTTTTTGGTTTGTGATTATGATAGATGTTTTTATTTGGGTTAGTGAGATGGTTTTTGGTATAATGGTTTCTAGTCAGGTTAGGTCTAGAAGGGAGGATGCTGATTTTTGGCTTATTGTTAGATTTATATAGGGGGTTAAGCGGTGTATGACTGTGGGATAATATCCTAGTAGGTTAGAAAATTTGAATATGTTTGATGGGTAATTGAACTTTAAGTAGTGGGTTATGTTGTTAATTTCTAGTGCTAGAATAAAGCCTAGGATTGTAATTGTTAGGGCGGTGATTTTTAGGTAGTAGGGTATAGTTGTTTGGGGAATGGTTGTTGGGGGGATGTTGTTAGAAATGATGAATCCTGCGAAAAGACTTCCGATTAGTAAGCGTTTAATTGAGTTAATTAGGAATGGGTTGTTTTCATTAATAGAAATAAGGGTTGGGAATCGGGGTTGTCCTAGGAGTGTGAAGAAAATAATACGGGTACTGTAGATAGCTGTGAAGGAGATGGCGATTAGTGTTATTAAGAGGGCTCAGGCGTTGGTATATGACGTGTTGGCGGATTCAATAATTAGATCTTTGGAGTAGAATCCGGTGAGGAAAGGTATTCCTGTTAGTGCAAGGCTGCCAATAATAAGGGCTGTTGCGGTGAATGGTATGGCTTTAAATAGGCCTCCTATTTTTCGAATATCTTGTTCGTTATTTAGATTGTGGATGATGGAGCCGGAGCATAGAAATAATATGGCTTTGAAGAAAGCGTGGGTGCAGATGTGAAGAAGTGCTAGGTGAGGCTGGTTAATTCCAATTGTTACTATCATAAGGCCGAGTTGGCTGGATGTAGAGAAGGCGATGATTTTTTTAATGTCATTTTGGGTGAGGGCACATATTGCTGTAAATAGTGTGGTAATGGCTCCTAGGCATAGTATAGTAGATTGGATGAGTTTATTGTTTTCTGTTAATGGATAAAAGCGGATTAGTAAGAAAATACCTGCTACTACTATTGTACTTGAGTGGAGTAATGCTGAGACAGGTGTCGGACCCTCTATTGCGGAGGGTAATCATGGGTGCAGGCTAAATTGTGCGGATTTTCCGGTTGCGGCTAGAATTAGTCCTATTAGAGGTAGATTTGAGTTCTCTGGTTTTAGTAAGAAGATTTGTTGAAGGTCTCAAGTGTTGAGGTTAATTAGGAATCATGCTATTGCTAGGATAAATCCGATGTCGCCAATGCGGTTATATAGGATTGCTTGTAGAGCTGCTGTGTTTGCGTCTGCTCGTCCGTATCACCATCCAATTAGTAGAAATGATATAATTCCGACTCCTTCTCAGCCAATGAATAGTTGAAAGATGTTATTTGCAGTGACGAGGATGAGTATTGTGATAAGAAATAAGAGTAAGTACTTAAAAAATTGGTTGATGTTGGGGTCGGAATGTATGTATCATATTGAGAATTCTATGATGGATCATGTGACGAATAGTGATACTGGGATAAATATTGTCGAGAAGTAATCTATTTTGAAGCTGAGAGATAGTTTGAGGGTTTGGATGGTTAGTCAGTGTCAGTTTGAAATAATTATTTCTTGTCCTGTATGAATAAATATTATAGTGGGAATTATACTAGTGATAAAGGCGTATGAAATGGTTGTTTTTACGTAAAGTGGGTAATTGGTGAATTTGTGGGTGCTAAGACTAGTTGTCATGATGGGTACGGTTAGTAGGATTAGGGTAGTTAGTGTGAGGGATGGGAACAGGTTTATTACTTTTATTTGGAGTTGCACCAATTTTTTGGTTCCTAAGACCAATGGATAACTGCTATCCTTTAAAAGTTTGAAAAAGCCATGTTGTCAGGCATGGGAGCATAGAATTAGCAGTTCTTGCATACTTTTTCGGTAAATAAGAAGGTGATAGGCTTCTATTGTTAGATTCACAATCTAATGTTTTTTTAAACTATATTTACAGTATAGGGGTCCTAGGATAATTTTTGGGTTTAGGGATAGAAGCAGTAGTGGTAGTATGTGTAGTGATATGAGTGCATTTTCTCGTGTGAAGGAAGGTGAAATGTTATTGATATGATGAGTGTATTTGCCCCGTTGTGTTGTGATTAGTATATAGAGGGTGTAGAGAGTAGTGATTACTATGTTAAGTCCTATTAGAATAATTGTGATATTAGATCATGAAAAAGTCGATATTACTACAAATAGTTCTCCGATTAGGTTGATTGTTGGGGGTAGAGCCAGGTTGGTTAGACTTGCTAGGAGTCATCAGGTGGCTATTAGTGGAAGAAGTGTTTGTAGGCCGCGGGCTAAGATTATTGTACGGCTGTGAATTCGTTCGTAGTTAGAATTTGCTAGGCAGAAAAGTATAGAGGATGTAAGGCCGTGGGCAATTATCAGGGCGGTGGCTCCTATGTAGCTTCAGGGTGTTTGGATTAGGATTGCAACGATGACAAGTGCCATGTGGCTAATAGAGGAGTACGCGATGAGTGATTTCAGGTCCGTTTGACGAAGGCAAATTGAGCTGGTTATGATTATGCCTCATAGTGATAGCATGATGAATGGGTATGCTATAAAGTCGGTGATTGGATCTAGGAGAAGCGTAATTCGTAACATGCCGTATCCTCCTAGTTTTAGTAGGATTGCTGCAAGAACTATGGAGCCTGCAATTGGGGCTTCTACGTGGGCTTTGGGTAGTCAGAGATGAAGTCCGTATAGTGGTATTTTTACTATAAAGGCTATTATGCATGCTAGTCACATGAAGGTGTTGGATCAGGAGCTGGGTATTGGTTGTACTCAGTATTGTAGAATTAGGAAGTTTAGGGATCCTATTGTGTTTTGAATATAGATTAGTGCAACTAGTAAGGGTAGGGATCCTGCTAGTGTATAAAACAAGAAGTAGAGACCGGCATTTAGGCGTTCTGTTTGGTTCCCTCATCGGGTAATAATAATGAGTGTGGGAACTAGTGTTGCTTCAAATATAATATAAAAGAGAATTAGTTCTGTAGCAGAGAATGTCATAATTAGAAATAGTTGTAATAGGATTAGTATTGAGATGAAGAATTTTTTTCGGGCTGGGTTTTCTTTTGATAGGTGATGCTGGCTAGCTATAAGTATTAAGGGGAGGAGTCATATGGTTAGAATAAGTAGTGGTGTAGATAAGGAGTCGGAGAAGAAAGTTAATGAGAAGTTGAGGCTGTTATCGCCAAATTGGTTTATAAGGAGTAGGCTTGTAAGGCTAATTAGTAAGCTGTGGAGTGTGGAGTTAATTCAGATTATGTTATTTTTTGATAGCCAGGTTAGGGGTATAAGTATTATTGTGGAAATAATGTATTTTAGCATTGTAGCAGATTAAGGTTTTGTACGTAGTCGGTGCCGTATGTGTTTGATACCATTACTAGCAAGGATAGGCCTAGTGCTGCTTCGCAGGCTGCGAAAACTAGTAGAATAATGGGTATTATACTGGCTAAAGTGAAGTGTGAGTTTAGGATTATTAGGGTAGCTATAACGAATAAGGACAATATTATTCCTTCCAGGCATAGGAGGGAGGATATTAGGTGAGATCGATACATTAGTAATCCCGTGAGAGATACTATGAATGCTATTATAATATTTATGTATACGAGGGACATTTGGTACTTATGAGTTTGATCATAATCTAATGAGTCGAAATCATTTATTTTGGTTTAAACTAAGTACCATATTCGGTCCATTCTAATCCTTTTTGGGTTCATTCATAGGCTAGGCTTGTGGCTAGTAGGAAAATTAGGAGAAGGGATATAGTAAGCATTGTGTTAAGGTTAGTTGTTTGTGAGGCCCATGGTAGTGGTAGAAGTAGTGCAATTTCTAGATCGAAGAGGAGGAATGTGATAGCTACTAGAAAGAATTTTATGGAGAAAGGAAGGCGAGCAGATCCTATGGGGTCGAATCCACATTCGTATGGGCTTGTTTTTTCTGAGTATACGTTTAGTTGGGGGAGTCAGAATGCGATGGTCACGAGCAATGTAGCTAGTGTAAAGTTAGTTAGGAGGGTAATTATAAGGTTTATTGTTCTTTTTCGGGTTAGGCCGAAGCTAACTGATTGGAAGTCAGTTGTACTAATTAATACTAAAAGAACATGAGCCTCATCAGTAGATGGAAACATAGAGGAAAAGTCATACTACGTCTACGAAGTGTCAATATCAGGCAGCGGCTTCGAAGCCGAAATGGTGATTGGAGGTAAAGTGAAATTTTAGTTGGCGGAGGAAGCAGACAATTAAGAAAGTAGATCCAATAATGACATGGAGGCCGTGGAATCCTGTAGCTACGAAGAAAGTTGAGCCGTAAACTCCGTCTGAGATTGTAAAGGGAGCTTCATAGTATTCTGATGCTTGTAGAAGTGTAAAGTATACGCCTAACGTAATGGTGATGAATAAGGCTTGTAGCATGTGGTTACGGTTCCCTTCTATGAGGCTGTGGTGGGCTCAGGTAATGGAGACTCCTGAGGCTAGAAGGACAGAGGTGTTGAGTAGTGGGACTTCTAAGGGGTTAAGTGGGTGAATGCCTGTTGGGGGTCAGCAGCTGCCTAATTCGGGTGTAGGAGCAAGGCTTGAGTGATAGAAGGCTCAGAAGAAGCCAGTGAAGAATAGGACTTCGGAGACGATGAAGAGGATTATTCCGTAGCGAAGGCTTTTTTGGACAGCAGGAGTATGGTGGCCTTGAAAGGTACTTTCTCGGATTACATCTCGTCATCATTGGTATATTGTAAGTATGTTTGTTGTTAGGCCTAGGGTCAGTAGAGCTGTTGAATTGAAGTGAAATCACATGATGAGGCCAGATGTTATTAGGAGGGCAGATAGTGCTCCTGTGAGGGGTCAGGGACTTGGGTTTACTATGTGATAGGCGTGGGTTTGGTGTGTCATTATGTATTGTCGTGCAGATATAAGCTAACTAGGAGGGTGAATACGTAGGCTTGAACTATAGCTACTGCGAATTCGAGGATTGTTAGTAGAGCTAAAATAGTAAATGTAATAAGTGCTGTTGTGGTATTGATATTTAATAATGCAAGGGTAGCTCCTCCGATTAAGTGAATTAATAAGTGCCCTGCTGTGATGTTGGCTGTTAATCGTACGGCAAGGGCTACTGGTTGGATGAAGAGGCTGATGGTTTCGATAATTACCAGTATTGGGATTAGTGGGGTAGGTGTTCCTTGTGGTAGGAAGTGGGCGAGTGATGCTTTGGTTTTGTTGCGGAAGCCTGTAACTACGGCCCCTGCTCATAGGGGAATAGCCATGCCTAAATTTATTGATAGTTGTGTGGTTGGTGTAAATGAATGGGGTAATAAGCCTAATAAATTTGTAGACCCAATAAATAGAATTAGGGACATTAATATCAATGTTCATGTTTGTCCTTTGGTGTTGTGAGTGCTTATTATTTGTTTTGACATGAGTTGAAGTGCTCATTGTTGGAGGGAGATAAGGCGGTTATTAATTAGTCGGTTTGATGTAGGAAATAGTAAGCTAGGGAATATAATGACGAGAGTAACAAGGGGGAGGCCTAGAATTACAGGGGTAATGAAAGAGGTAAATAGATTTTCGTTCATTTTGTTTCTCAAGGGGCGTCTTGTTTTGGCGTTTTTGTTGTTATTAATTTTGGGTTATAGTAGAAATCGTGTTTTGAGATTTTTAATTGGAGAACAATAAAGAGGACTAAAAATATTGATAGAATTGTCGTGAGTCACGTTGATGTGTCTAGTTGTGGCATGTCATCAAGGAGAGTGTTGTGCTCTCGGTCTTTAACTTAAAAGGTTAATGCTGGCATAGCTTCTTGATGACTTATAACATTGATGCAGATCACTTTTCAAAATATTCTAATGGGACTAGTTCGAGAACGATTGGTATGAAACTATGATTTGATCCGCAGATTTCTGAGCATTGGCCGTAAAATAGGCCTGGACGAGTTGATATGAGGGTTGTTTGATTTAAACGGCCTGGAATTGCGTCTGTTTTTAGTCCTAGAGAGGGAACTGCTCATGAGTGTAAAACGTCTTCGGAGGAGATTAGTATTCGAATTGTTATTTCTATAGGTAATACAGCTCGGTTATCTACTTCTAGTAATCGTAGTTCTCCAGGTTTCAATTCTGATGTTGGAATTATATAGGAGTCGAAGCTTAAGTCTTCATAGTCTGTGTACTCATAACTTCAGTATCATTGATGTCCTATGGTCTTTACTGTGAGAGATGGGTTGTTGATTTCGTCTATTATGTATAGAATTCGTAGGGATGGGAGAGCAATTATAATCAGAATAATGGCTGGTAGAATGGTTCAGATTGTTTCTACTTCTTGTGCGTCTATGGTGCTGGTATGGGTTAGTTTTGTTGTTAGTATCAGTAAGATAATATAGAGTACTAGTGAGCTAATTAGGAAAACAATTATCAGAGTGTGATCGTGAAAGTGTAGCAGTTCTTCTATGATGGGTGATGTTGCGTCTTGAAAGCCTAGCTGTACGGGATATGCCATATGAGATGTACGGGACTTTCACCTGTAATTTAATCTTGACAAGGTTATGTAATGTTTTACTAACATCTCGTTTATTGAGAGAGACATAGTGGTTATGGTGTTGGCTTGAAACCGATAATAGGGGGTTCAATTCCTTCCTCTCTTATTTTAGGTTAATGTATGTAGGTTCTTCAAATGTGTGATATGGTGGAGGGCATCCGTTTAGTCATTCTAGATTTGTTGTGGTTAGGTCCACGGTTAAGACTTCCCGTTTGGATGCAAATGCTTCTCAGATGATAAAAGTCATTAATATTACTGCCGTTAGTGAGATGAATGAGCCTATAGATGAAATAGTGTTTCATATTGTATATGCGTCTGGGTAATCGGAGTATCGTCGTGGTATACCAGATAGCCCTAAGAAATGTTGTGGGAAGAAGGTCATGTTAACACCTACAAATATAATTGCGAAATGGATTTTGGCTCATGTGTCATTAAGGGTGTAGCCTGAGAATAAGGGAAATCAATGTACAAATCCTCCTATGATAGCGAATACAGCTCCTATTGATAGTACGTAGTGGAAATGTGCTACCACATAGTATGTGTCGTGGAGAACGATGTCAAGGGAGGAGTTGGCTAAAACAATTCCAGTTAGTCCTCCAACTGTAAAAAGGAAAATGAAGCCTAGGGCTCATATTATAGCGGGGGATCATTTGATATTTCCTCCGTGAAGTGTTGCTAGCCAACTAAAGACTTTTACTCCGGTTGGGATAGCAATAATTATAGTAGCGGATGTAAAGTAAGCTCGTGTATCGACGTCTATTCCGACTGTGAATATATGATGGGCTCATACAATAAATCCTAGAAATCCAATTGATATTATGGCTCATACTATTCCTATATATCCAAATGGCTCTTTTTTTCCTGAATAGTAGGTTACGATGTGGGAGATTATTCCAAAGCCAGGTAAAATTAGAATATATACTTCGGGGTGTCCAAAAAATCAGAATAAGTGTTGATATAAGATAGGGTCTCCTCCTCCTGCTGGGTCAAAGAAAGTTGTATTCAGGTTTCGGTCTGTTAGTAATATTGTGATGCCAGCTGCTAATACAGGAAGTGAGAGGAGGAGTAGTACGGCAGTGATCAGTACAGATCACACGAACAGGGGGGTCTGGTATTGTGATATTGCGGGAGGTTTTATGTTAATAATAGTTGTAATAAAATTAATGGCTCCTAAAATTGAGGAAACACCTGCTAGGTGTAGGGAGAAAATGGTCAGGTCTACTGAGGCTCCTGCGTGGGCTAGATTACCTGCTAGAGGGGGATATACGGTTCAACCCGTCCCTGCTCCGGCTTCGACTATAGAGGATGCTAGGAGTAATAGGAAAGAAGGGGGGAGGAGCCAAAAACTTATATTATTTATCCGAGGGAATGCTATATCAGGGGCTCCAATCATTAGAGGAACTAGCCAGTTGCCAAACCCTCCAATTATAATAGGCATTACTATAAAGAAGATTATTACGAATGCGTGTGCAGTTACAATTACGTTGTAGATTTGGTCATCTCCAAGTAGAGTTCCGGGTTGGCCTAACTCAGCACGAATTAGTAAGCTCAGAGCGGTTCCTACTATGCCGGCTCAGGCACCAAATAGAAGATAAAGGGTACCGATATCTTTATGATTAGTTGAAAATAATCAGCGGTTTATGAACATGGGTAAAATGGCTGAGTAAAGCAATAGACTGTAAATCTAAGAATAGAGGTTTGATTCCTCTTTTTACCAGGTCCTGTAGTGAATTAACATATTGAATTGCAAATTCAAAGGAGCAGCTTCAAACTCTGCCGGGGCTTCTCCCGCCTTTTTTTTCTTGCGGCGGGAGAAGTAGATTGAAGCCAGTTATTTAGGGTATTTAGCTGTTAACTAAAGTTTCGTGGGGGTGGGACCCACCAATCTAGTGAGGATTTAGCTTAATTAAAGTAGTTGATTTGCATTCAATTGATGTAAGATATGATCTTGCAGTCCTTATCAGGAATTAAGTAAATTATACTTGCTTAGGGCTTTGAAGGCTCTTGGTCTATTTAACCTAAATTCCTATTCTAGGATTGAGAGAATTGGTGTAAGTGGTAGTAGTATAGTGGACAATACGGTTATTGTTGGTAGGAGGGTTATTCGTTTTATGGTTGAGAATTGTCATTTTATTTTTATGTTGTTTGTGGAAGGGAACATAGTAAGTGTGGTGGAATATGCCAGTCGTATGTAGAAATATAGGTTTAGTAGTGCTGTAATTGCTATGAAGGTAGGTAGGATAATGCTATTGTTTTTTGTCATTTCTTGAATAATTATTCATTTTGGCATAAATCCTGATAGTGGGGGGAGTCCTCCTATTGATAGGAGGGTAATGAGAATTAGAATAGTTATGATGGGTGTTTTGTTTCATGTGTGTGATAGTGATAGAGTGGTTGTGGTTGAGTTGGCTATAAATAGTGTAAATATGGTGGAAGTTATGATGATGTAAATGATTAGGTTTAGTAATGTTATGGTGGGATTGTATGGTAAAATTGCTGTTATTCAGCCTATGTGGGCAATTGATGAGTAAGCTATAATTTTTCGTAGTTGGGTTTGGTTTAATCCTCCTCAGCCTCCGATTATAATGGATAGAATTGATAGGGTTAAGATTATATTTAGGTTGATGGATTGGGATACTTGGTAAAGTACCGATATGGGTGCTAGTTTTTGTCATGTAAGTAAGATTAGGCCTGAAGATAGAGGGATGCCTTGTGTTACTTCTGGGACTCAGAAGTGGAATGGGGCTATTCCTAGTTTTATGGCGAGGGCTATTGTTATGAGTATGGAGGCTGTTGGGTTAAATAGTTTTATTACGGTTCATTGGCCTGAGAATATTAAGTTGATGATAATGGCTATTATTAGTAGTATTGAGGCTGTTGATTGAGTTAGGAAATATTTAGTTGATGCTTCTGTGGCTCGTGGGTTGTGTTTTTTTATTATAATAGGAATGATGGCGAGTATATTTATTTCAAATCCGATTCAGATGAGTAGTCAGTGGGAGCTAATTATAACGATAATGGTTCCAAGTATTATAGTTATTAAGATAATAATGAGAGTGATTGGGTTTATTAGTACGGGAAGGATACAAACCAACATTTTCGGGGTATGGGCCCGATAGCTTAATTAGCTGACCTTACTATTAGAATTTGGTGTAATTGGGAGCACGAAGAGTTTTGAG